>NC_092370.1:145966825-146144114 GCF_030028105.1 Mobula birostris
TGTTCACTATAATCATCTATTTTATTGTCAACTGCAAACTTACTAATCATTTCTTGAATATTCCTATCCAAAGCATTGATACTGATGACAAACACCAATAGGCCCATCACAAAACCCTGAGGCACACCACTAGTCACAGCCCTGCAGTCTGAGAAACAACCTTCTACCATCATGCCAACTGTCTATTAAATTGGCCAGCTCTCTCTAGATTTCAGCAATCCAGAGCAGCCTGCCATATGGAACCTAACCAAGGACCGTGTAAACCTTATCTTCCCTGCGGTCCTCATCAACTTTCTTGGCCACTTCATCAAAAAGCTCAAAGGAAAACCCAAACAGATTAGTAAGAGATGATCTCCCACGCACAAAGCCATGCTGACTACCTCTACTCAACTGTCCCATATTAGCCGGAAAATCCCATACATTGGGCTAAATTGGTTTGTTCCATATGGGACCGCCTTTGTCCCGTATTTCCCCGCTAAGGTACAGCGTTCCTATAAAACCTTTCGTGCTGGAATAGCACACAGTGAAGAATTACCATTAATTTATAAGGGAAAAAAGTTTTGAGCATTCCCGGACCCAAAAAAATAACCTACCAAATCATACCAAATAACACATAAAACTGAAAATAAATAACACTAACATATAGTAAAAGTAGGAATTATATGATAAATACACAGCCTATATAAAGTAGAAATAATGTATGTTGTCACATACCCCATGACGGGTTAAAGAACCAGCAGAAATGGAAAACACTTTGGAGTCCGGTACTGCTATTAACTAATGGTATTTATTAGTAACTATGAAATTACGTAATATAAATGCAGATATATCAGACAGGTTAGTAATGATTATATATATATATATATATATATATATATGTGTGTGTGTGTGTGTGTGTGTGTGTGTGGAAATATATGAAAACCAAGCTTTTTCAAGTCTAGGGATAAATAAGACAGTCTTACGATGATGAGTAAAGTTCAGTTCGTGGTATTGAGTTGAGTAGTGATGGGGGGGAGGAGAGAGAGAGAGAGGGGTTTGAGTCTTCGGGTGAGCTGACACCATCAATCTTCCCATTGTCCTCCAAAATACTTCAGAAATCACTGACTGTGACCACAACAAAGGGGACCGTTCTTCTGTGGCGGAATTATCAACCCAGGCGAGGGTCGGACACACAAATAACTCCCCACTGGTCACACCCTTTTCACACTGCGAGATCCACTGATTGATCTGCCTGATCGATCCACCTGATAGATCCTCCAAAACCCACTTTTCTGTGGGCACAACAAAGCTCATTCAGTGTCCAAAACCATGTGTCTGTAGGTCTAACAGCTGACCTTCTATTTATCTCACCGTGCTGAATACCAACTGTCCATCAAGCAGCTCCTTCCTCCTCTTTCTGTAAGAACTTGGAAGCTGCTAGTGTTCTTGCAAAGTGTAAACATGCTGCAGAGAAACCATTAACACCATCTCCAAGCAGTCTTCGCCTCTCTCTTTAATAACAAGGTGTCTGGTGTTGAACAACTCTCTCTCTCTCTCTCTTTTCAAAAGTACAGTTCATAGGGGTAATTCAGGACCCTGTCACAATGTACAGTGTAGTTTCACTGCACAGAATCGCCAAAACCGATTTATAGAGAAAAGACCTCTCTTAAATGCTGAAATCGAGCTTGCATACACCACTTGTGCCTGCACAAGGCTTCATGGTCATGGTAGTCTTTCTCGGGGTAAACACAAGTGTCCCATATTTGACTTCTACTTTTGTCCCTTATTTGTGAGTGAGAAAGTCGGCAACCCTAACTCGACTCCTGTCTTTTTAGATTGTGGAAACTTTAGTAACTTTTCTTGTGCCCTCCTCCCCTTTAGTTTTTTCCTTAATTTTCCATGCCATTAAACTAACCACCAAACTATTTATTTTAAAGACCTATCTAGTTATGAAATTCCCCAGGATTCTGGTCCCAGTACGACTCAGGCAGAGCCTGTCCCATCAGAGAAGCTCCCTCCTTTACCAGAACAGCTCTAAAGTACAAGCTCACTTCTCTC
This sequence comes from Mobula birostris, assembly GCF_030028105.1. NCBI lineage: Eukaryota > Metazoa > Chordata > Chondrichthyes > Myliobatiformes > Myliobatidae > Mobula > Mobula birostris. The sequence goes on from NC_092370.1 coordinate 145,968,863, forward strand.
ACACCCCTCTGTAAGTCACACATCCACCTCTTTAATTTTATTGATTCTGTGCCAGTTAGCATATGGCCCACGTAGTAATCAAAAGATTATTACCTTTATGATTCTTCTTTTTAATTTAGTCCTCATATTCCTTTAGCAGAACCTCTTTCCTTGTTCTTTCTGGCTAAAGGAATTTCTGATCCTGCCTACGTATTATAGTCTTCTATCTACAGTATATTATTTGTATCCAGATGAACCACAAAAAGAATGGACACTACACGCACCTCTGCCCCTTGACTCTCTTGAATTTCTTCACGTTACTAGTAGCATCCACTGTGAAGACAGGCATATACAACTTTCAACCTGTTAGCTAAAGGAAATATGTGCCTGCTGAGAGGGATCACAATGAAGGCCAACTAAATTAAATCAGAAAATGGAGGATTTAAGGAAAGGTGGAAGAGGAACTCAGAATCAGAATCAGGTTTATTGTTGTTGACACAAGTCATAAAATATGTTGTTTTGCGGCAGCAGAACAGTGCAGGCATAGCAAATTACTATAAGTTACAATGAAAAAATAAATAGGGTGAAGGAGGAATAGCGAGGTAGTGCTCATGAGTTCAAGGACCATTCAAAAATCTGATGGCAGGGAGGTAGAAACTGTTCCTAAAACATTAAGTGTGGGACTTCAGGCTCCTGGTTCTCCTCCCTGATGGTAGTAATGAGAAGAGGGCCTGTGTTGGCTGATATAGAGGCCCATGATGAAGCTGGCTGAGTCTACAACCCTCAGAAGCCTCTTACGATGCTGTGCACTGACATTTCCACACCAGACACTGATGCAACCAGTAAAAATTCTCCACACGGTACATCTGTAGAAATTTGCTGGAGTCTTTGTTGACATAACAAATCTCCTCAAACTCCAAATGAAGTCATAGGGTCATAGAGAGGTACAGCACAGAAACAGGCCCTTTGGCTCTCTAGTCCATTCCAAAACCATTTAAACTGTCTTCTCCTGTCAACCTGCACTGGGACCATGGGCTTCCATATCTCTACTATCCATGTACCTATCCAAACCTCTCTTAAATGCTGAAATTGAGCTTGCATGCACCATTTGCGTTGGCAGCTCGTTCCACACTCTTGAGTGAAGTCTCTCCTCACGTTCCACTTAAATTTTTCACCTTTCACCCTTAACCCATGACCTCTGGTTGTAGTCCCATCCAACCTCAGTGGAAAAAGCCTGCTTGTGTTTACCCTATCTATATCCCTCATAGTTTTGTATACCTCTATCAAATCTCCTCTCAATCTTTTACATTCTAAAGAATATAATCCTAACCTACTCAATTGCCCCTTATAACTCAGGTCCTCTAGACCTGGCAACATCCTTATAAATTTTCTCTGTACTCTTTCAACCTTGTTTACATCTTTCCTGTTGGTAGTTTAACAAAACTACACAAAATACTCCAAATTAAGCCTCAGCATCTCATATAACTTCAATACAATATTTCATCTCTTGTACTCAATACCTTGGTTAATGAAGCCCAATGTACCAAAAGCTTTCTTTAAGACCCTACCTAGCTGTATCGCCACTTTCGACGAATTATAAACCTGCTTTCCCAGATCCCTTTGTTCTACCACACTCCTCAGTGGCCTACTGTTCACTGTGCAAGACCTACACTGGTTGGTCCTGTGGAGGTGCAAAACCTCACATTTGTCTGCATAGTCATTAGCCATTACCATGCCTTCATCATGATTGCATCAATATATTGGTCCCAGGACAGATTCTTTGAGATGCTGACACTCAGAAACTTGAAGTTGTTCAATCTTTCCACCGCTGTCCCGTCAATTCAGATTGGTGTTATTCTCCCAGCTTCTCCTTCCTGACTTCCACAATCAATTGTCAATCTTGATGACAATGAGTGCAAGGTTTTGCAATACCTCTCAACCAGTCAATATATCTCACCCCTTTACACTTCCTCTGACACAACAACAGAGATGTCATCGGTGAATTTATAGATGGTGTTTGGGTTGTGCCTAGCTGTAGTGTGGGGGTGTGACTTATCTACTGGTCGAAAGCAGCTTCCACTGTGTCGATTGTTGATTGCTTAGTTTAAAACTGCAGTCTCCCTTTCCCATTGGTTGGCTTGCACACCATGACACCTAGTGCCCAGTTTCGAGCACCTATGGTGGGGAGGGTGGTATAAAAGTAACACGTGCGAGGGGTTCACTCTCTCTTTCCTTTTGTTCACAAGGTATGGCTCACATAACCATTGGGAAGGTAAGCTCTGCGTGTACTTTTAACCAAGTATTGGTTTGTTGAATATTTAGTTCTGTAGTTTGTGTAGCTGGAGGGATCTTAAATGTTTGGTGGAATCTTTTACTGTTTGTAAATAAATGAGTAATATGCTTGTTCATAGTCGGTGTTTTATGTTGCACTTGCCAAACCTGTGAACCTGTTTCCACAGTACACAAGCTACAGAGTGAAGGGTGTAGAGAGGGTAGGACAGTGCGCTAAGCATGCATCCTTGAGGTGTGCCAGTGCTGACTGTCAGCAAGGAGATGTTATTACTGGTCCACACTGACTGCCTCACGATCCAGAGGTTCCCAAACTGGGGTCCATGGACCTACGAGTTAATGGTTGCAGCCCACAGCATAATAAAGGTTAGGAACCCCTGGATTAATATCTTACTGAGAATGTCCAATAGATTTTGGATAGTGGAGGAATCAACAGTTTGAGGAATAGTATTCTACATTAAAATGAAGTCAAAGATTAGCCATAATCTTATTAAAAAGTACAACAAAACAAATACCCAATTCTATTCTAATATTTGCTTTTGCAGCTAAGCAATTATAAATTGGAAGAGGAGTCCCAAAATTCCCAGATGATATTCATTAGAATATTTTGCTTATGAAGTCTATTAATACTAGTTCCAGTGTAGCAGAGCACATCGGCAGAAACCGAACAGGATTAATAGTGTGACAGTGCAGAATCTACAGCCTGGAATTGGCAATAACTGAAATGATTCACACCTGCATGTGATTAGTTCACTCAGTGATAAAATGATCATTTTCCTGCCACAGGTACGTTGTGATTCAACGCACTGCAGTATTTACATCATTTTTCTGTGCCAGCTGTTCTCAAGTAACATTTCAAGTATGCTTAATCAATGAGTTCTTCATTTAGAACTTTCAGCATTGTTCAACATAAGTGATTCAATAATCAAAAATTTCCAGTTTCACGTTCAACTCAACCTGACGCTTTTAATCAATAAAATACTTGCCCAGACTGGGTCACCTTAACTGCAATTTTAATCCTGTCAATTGTGATCAAAAGTGAATTATCAAAATGCATGAAAAGATTATGAACAAACTTAGATCATATTTTTCACACATCTTTGATTAAAAAAATGGCATTATTTGTGATTGAGTCTTTGTTAGCAGTGTATATACAAATGAAATTACTGATTCGATACAACATTAATAATGGTGCATTATGATGGGAAAGTATTGATCAGTTGAATTCCAGGAGAGGTGCACTCATGAAGTCAATCTTTATTTTTGCCAGTAATACAGACAAATTCCTAAACTTAGATAAGCTGCCAAGTGGTGCAGAATAATGGCAGGAGTGATACTCCTCTCCCTTGTTAGAGAGAGAGAGCCTGCGGGGTGTCGAATTGTGGGTTTTCATAGACTCAATCATGGTCTTTATGGGGGCTTTGCTATTGCCTGCATAGTGGGTGGAGAGGGGCTGATGCTTTCCACTTGAGTAAGTGGGGGGGGGGGGAAGGTTGATGATTTGCTTCTGCTTGTGTGCGGAAGGGGGGGAGGGGGCTTTAGGGTTCTGTGTTTTTCTGTCATTCATTCTTTAGGGCTTTTCTTTTGTTTCATGGATATCTGTGAAGATTAAGAATTTCAGGTTGTATACTGAACACACTCTGATATTAAATAGAACCATTGAACTCTCAAGTCCAGATGTCTTGGCAAACATGAGAATGGTTGCCACTGTGGCAGCAAACTGCAAGAGGGAAAAGCTTAGAATGGAATACCATCCTTCAGCCTTGCTGCCTGAGAGATGCCAGTCCATTGGAAGACATCACTCAGAGAGGAGTCACAGAAGGGCAAAGATGTCTACCTCAAATGAAGTAACCAATTGCAGAGCTAGGTTTCTTCCTTTTAGACTTGTCAATACAAAAACCAAGTATGTGCTTAGGGCTGTAATTACACAAGCAACATGTGCTGTAGTGCTAAGGGATTTGGCAACAGTTTTAAATAATACCATTAGGCTGCTGAATATATTCATTGAGCAACTAACACAATAACCACTTGCAACTGATGCTTTAAATGTTCCATTTAACCGAGATGAGATGAGGAAAGTCTTCAGATCAACAAAAAACCTTGATGTTTTATATAGTACTGATTGTAGAAACTCTTCAGTACACTTCAGTGAAGGTGTTCTTGAATTGGCCATTTGATGAGAATGTAAAGACACACACACACACACACACACACACACACGGAACTCAGCAGCATCTATGGAAAAGAGTAAACAGTTGACATTTTGGGCTGAGACCCTTCTTCAAGATGACAAAACCCAGATTCAGGTTCAAATTCATTTATCTCATGCATTAACAACCAACACATGTGCTGAGGGCAGCCTCCAAGTACTGCCACTCATTCCAGCACCCAACATAGCATGCCTATATTATTCAGCAGGCAACATAAGCAACAGCAACAAGAACAAAGCAAGACAACAGTGTAACAAATCCCTTTCACATCCTCACACCTACAGACAGGCCTCCAACCTCAGGACAAGCCACTCGACTGTAAGACGCGGAGGCATCCCACCTCCAAATTCTAGTCCCTGAGCCAGACTCACAGCCACAGACTTGCAGACATCAGGCCTCCAACTTCCAGACACACCGTCCCAGGGGCTTCAATTCTTTGGGCCTCAATCTCCAAACTTGCTGATGTCAGTCTTCAGCCTTTGGATTTCAACCTGTGGTATCAACTCAAGGATTCACCAGTCACAGGACTTTGAACTCGGGCCCTCATGCCTTCTGCCCATACAAACCTCCAACTATGACACTCACTGACTGAGGGGGGGAGTCACCAGCCCTCACCCTCAGGTCCCACACCAACCCATGGTCCTTCACCAAGGGGATTTGAACTCTGAACCACTGACTCCTGCCTCTGACTCTTCGTTTACTGCCCTGACCTCCAACTCCCCCTCATTCTTGTGTGTAAACACTAAGCTGACACTTAAGCACTAATTTGCCAAGATGACACTTATCCTCAGATAATTTAAGTTACTTACACCACTGGCATTTAGGGCAGCAATAAGATGAAGGTCCTTCATCTCTTGTGATATTCAAAGCTTACTTCACTGTCCACAGCTTCCTCTGTTTTTACTACTGTCATTCAAGACCCAGTTGGAGACTCAGGAATACCATCACACTCAGATGTAGAAGGATTCTTCACTGCTGTTTCCTTAACAATTTTGTTTTACCAGTCAGCCCTGAACTGGACTGAACCCGTTGTTAGCCCTGAACTGAACCCCTGAATCTGGAGGAACAGTGGACGATTCTGAGTCTGGCCTCTACCCTTGGACCTGTTTGGCATGGACGACCCTACCAAGAGCCAAAACATAAGCCCTGACTCCAGGCAGCGTACAGTAGCTCTCTGGATCATTGAAGCACGCAAGTCTCCAAACCCTACGATAAGGCTTTGGTCCTCTTGGAGGAGATAACTCAAGATGCAGCTGGTATTATGTATGACAAGTGAATCAATGAATATGGATTACCACTTGAATTTATAAAAGGACCACTGTTGCAACAGTCACTCTGATCCAATAAGTGATTTTAATGTAGTACATGCCAGGGACTAAACTGATTTCAGAGCTTCAGCCTCCTGCAATTGATAAATAAAGTCTGCATTAGGCCACAAGACATAGGAGCAGAACTAGGCTCTTCGGCCCATTGAGTCTATTCTGCTATTCCAGCATGGCTGATTTATTATCCCTCTCAATCCCATTTTCCTGCCTTCTTCCCATAACCACTGACACCCTTACTAATCAAGAATTATCAATCTCCGTTTTAAATAAACCCCAAAGACTTGGCCTCCGCAGTCAACTGTGGCAACAAAATCCACAGATTCATCACCCTCTGGCTAAAGAAATTCGTCCTCATCTGTTCTAAATGGATATCCCTCATTCTGAGGCTGTACCCTCTGGTCTTAGACTCCCCCAACTATAGGAAACATCCTCTCCACATTCACTCTATTTAGGCCTTTCAATTTTTGATAGGTTTCAATGAGATCCCCTCATTTTTCAAAACTCCAAAGAATAAAGGCCCAGAGCTATCAAATGTTTCTCATATGATAAACATTTCATTCTTGTAAACCTACTCTGGACCCTCTCCAAAGCCAGCTCATCTTGTTTTTAGATAAGGGGCCCAAAACTGTTCATAATACTCCAAGTAGGGCCTCAGCAGTGTCTTATAAAGCCTCAATATTATATCCTTGCTTTTATATTCTAGTCCTCTTGAAATGAATGCTAACATTGCATTTGCCTTCCTTACCTCTGAATCAACCTGCAAATTAACCTTAGGGAGTCCTCATGAAGACTCAAGTCCCTCTGCACCTCTGATTTTTGCATTTTCCCCTCTTTTAGAAAATAATGTATGCCTTTATTCCTTCTACCAAAGTAGATGACCATACATTTCCCTACACTATATTGCATCTACCACTCTTTTGCCCATTCTCCAAATCTGTCTAAGCCCTTCTTCGGACTCCCTGTGTCATAAGTGGGCATTGATGGCGGACCCAAATGCAAGACACAGACACTGAAGGAACAGGACTAGGTTTATCAAGCAAGCAAGGGAAGAAACGACACTGGATATTGACACAGGCCCTGGACAAGACTAGGATTCAGAGCCTGGGCTAGGACTTGGGCTAGAAGCACAGGACCCAGACATGGAACTAGGAACAAGGAGCCTGGACTAGGAACTTGGAACTCCAGAGCCAGAGTCTGGATAAGGAACTGGAACCAGGGTTTTGGTTAGGACTTGGAACCAGAACCCAGGTCTGACGCAGGGCCGGGACTCTTTCTAGAATGCAGGGCCAGGACGACTGCCGAGGTAAACTGCCAAGGGACTCCTGGACTAGACAAGGCACATGGACATGATGAGAACACGAAGCCTTGACTTGGACAGGACTGGAACACGGTGCCTAGAACTTGGAACACAGGAACACAGAACACAGAGCCAGGACCCCTCCTTGGGGATGGGACATAGGGCCAGGGCTCATGCACTGAACACAGAGCCAGGACCCGTCCTTGGGAACAGGACCTAGGGCCAGGACTCTTCTTTGACACAGACAGTAAACACAGGGACACAAAGAGACAGTTCCAAACTCAGCAATAAATAGTTCCTTATCTTGGCGTGGCAAGGCTCCGGTCTCACTCCAGCAGTTGAACTAGACGGCAATACAGGCGAGGTTTACAGGCAAGGTAGCAAGCGAAGGTAACAGACAAAGATTACAGCTGAAGATTAGTGCCAAAGTAACTGTTGAGATTAACTGCCAGGAATTTAGATGGGGAGGCAAAGGGAACAGTCCAGCCAGGAATCCTTGGTTTGAGGGGTATTTATGTCTGTCTGTCTGTCTGTATCTTGTTTTACGGCGGTTGGCATCCAGCTTAATGGTGCATTACCGCCACCCTCTGCTCCAGAATGTGCACTAGACATACATTCTAAATCCCTTCACCCAATCACACACACACACACACACACACACACACACACACACACACACACACACAAACCTACACTTCACCCTCCATCTTTGACCATCCTAGTATCCTATTCCTGTTTATTCGTCATATCTATAAAAAACCCCTGTACTCCTTGGGTATTTATGTGCCAGCCCAAAACGAGAATCAGGTGCCTCAATTAAGGCACCCAATGGAACGAGAGAAAACAGGAAAACCCGGAATAAGGAATCAACTGACCAGACCATGAACCAGAATGCGGACTTCACGGACCAGACCATGACACCCTGCTCCCTCAACACTACCTGCCCCTCCACCTAGCTTTGTATCATCTACAATCTTGCCACAAAGCCATTAGTTCAGTCATCCAAATGATTAACACACAACACGTAAAGAAGCACACCTAACACCAACCCCTGTGGAACACCATTAGTCACTGGCAGATAACACAAAAAGCTACCTTTATTCCCACTCTTTGCCTCCTGCCAGTCAGCCTATCCTCTATCCATGCTAGTATCTTTTCTATAATACTATGGACACTTATCTTGTTAAGCAGCATCATGTGCGACAACTTATCAAAGGCCTGCTGAAAATCCAAACAACTAACATCTACTGATCTTCCTTTGCCTATCCTGCCTGTTATTTCCTCAAAGAAGTACTGTTAGGCAAGATTTCTCTTTAAGGAAACCATGCTATTTTGGCCAATTTTATCATGTGCCTCTAAGTACCTCAAAAATCATAATGGACTCCAACCACTGGTGTCAGGCTAACAGGCCTATAATTTCCTTTCTTCTGCCTTCTTCCCTTCTTAAACAGCAGAGTGACATTTGGAATTTTCCAGTCCTCCGGAACCATTCCAGAATCTAGTGATTCTTGAAAGATCATTACTAATGCCTCCACAGTCTCTTCAGCTACCTCCTTTCAAACCTTGGGATATAGATTATCTGGTCTAGGTGACTTATCTATCTCAGAACTTTAATCTTCCCAAGCACTTCTGCCCCCTGACACTCTCGAATTTCTGGCATACAGCAAGTGTCTTCCAGACTTACTAGAAACTTACCTAGAATCTCCACCTGTGCTTGCCCAAGCCTAGCTCACACGCCTCTTATGTCAAATCTGGACCACTCTAAGAATGCTTGCTTAGCCCACCATTTTGCACTCTGTACACCTGCAACAATTTGGCTAGGCACAGCACAAATGCAATCAGTACATTTGATGATGACACAATCTCAGATGACGATAAGGAAGTGTACAGGAGCAAGATAGATCAGTTGGTTGAGTGGTGTCACAACAACCTTGCACTCAACATCAGTAAGACCAAGAGAGTGATTGTGGACCTCAGGAAGGGGAAGTCAAGGGAACACACACCAGTCTTCATCAAGGGATCAGAAATGGAAAGGGTGAGCAGTTTCAAATTCCTGGGTGCTAACGTCTCTTAGGATCTATGCCAGGCTCAACATATTGATGCAATTACAAAGAAGGCACGACAGCAGCTATACTTCATTAGGAGTTTGAGGAGATTTGTTATGTCACTAAAGATGCACAAATTTCTACAGATGTACCACAGAGAGCATTCTAACTGGTTGCATCACTGCCTGGTAGGGAGGGACCACTGCACAGATCAGAAAAAGATGTAGGAAGTTGCAACCTCAACCAGCTCCATCACGGGCACTAGCCTCCCCAGCATTGAAGACATCTTCAAAAGGTGATGCCTCAAAAAGGCAGCATCCATCATTAAGGACCTCCATCACTCAGGACACGCCCTTTTCTCATTGCTGCCATCACTGAAGAGGTACAGGAGCCTTAGAACTCACACTCAACGTTTTAGGAACAATTTCTTCCCCTCCGCCATCAGATTTCTGAATGGACAATAAGCCCATGTACACTACCTCACTATATCTTTTTACTCTTTTTGCTCTCTTTTTCTGCTACTTACTTAAGTTAATTTTATATATATCTATCTTATTGTAATTTATAGTTTTTCAAAGGTTCAAAGGTTCAATTTAAGGTCAGAGAAATGTATACAATATACATCCTGAAATGTTTTTTCTTCACAAAACATCCATGAAAACAGAGAAGTACCCCAAGGAATGAACGACAATTAAACGTGAAAACCCCAAAGATCCCCCCCTCCAGCTCCCCCCTCCGCGTAAGTGGCGGCGAGCAGCAATTATTATGTACTGTAATGTACTGCTGCCATATAACAACAAATTCCAGGATAGATAAACTTGGGTTGTTTTCTCTGGAGCAGAAGAGGCTGAGAGAAGTGCTAACAGAAATGTATTAGATTATAAGAGGCAGAGATTGAGCACGTGGTTGGTATTTTTCTCACAGGGTCAAAATGTCAAATACTAGGGGGCATGGATTTAAGATGATGATGGTAAGTTGAAGGGGCAAGTTCTTTTTCAAAACATAGACCATAAGACCTAAGACAGAAGCAGAATTAGGCCATTCAGCCCATTGAGTCTACTCTGCTATTCCATCATGGCTGATCTCAGATCCCACTCAATCCCATACACCCACCTTCTCGCCATTTCCTTTGGCGCCCTGAACAATCAGGAAATGATTAACTTCTGCCTTAAATATACACACAGACTTGACTTCCACTGGGGCAGAGCATTCCACAGATTTACTACTGTCTGGTTAAAAATATTCCTCTTACCTCTGTTCCAAAAGGTTCCCTCTCAATCTTGAGGCTGTGCCCACTAGTTCTGAATAGCCCCACCATAGGAAACATCCCCTCCACACCACCTACCTAGTCCTTCCATCATTCGGTAGGTTTTAATGAGATCCCCACGCATTTTTCTAAATTCCAGTGAGTACAGGCCCAAAGCTGCCAAACACTCCTCATGTGTTAACCTCTTCATTCCCAGATTCATCCTCATAAACCTCCTCTGGACTCTCTTGTATTGTACTGTCGGTTTTCTGTTTCTATCATCTCATGTCTTGTACCTTGCAGTCAGACCAGCACAACCACAACAATGCAGTCACCAAAACAAGTGATGCTGTCTAAGTTCAGCATCAGTTCTTTGAGCAAATAGGAACATGCATTCCTCCATACCATACTCTCTCCAATGACAACATATCCTTTCTGAGATATGGGCCCAAAACTGTTGACAATACTCCAAATGCAGCCCGACTAGTGTTTTAGAAAGGCTCAGCATCATCTTGTTTTTATATTTTATTCCCCTTGAAATAAATGCCAACATTGCATTTGCCTTCTTTACCACAGGCTCAACCTACAAATTAACCTCCTGGAAGTCTTGCACGAGGACTTCTAAGTCCCTCTGCACCTCTGATGTTTGAATCTTCTCCTCATTTAGATAATAGTCTGCACTATTGTTCCTTTTACCAAAATGCATTATCATACATTTCCCAACACTGTATTCCATCTGCCACTTTTTTGCCCATTCTTCCAATTTGTCTAAGTCCTGCTACAATCACATTGCTTCCTCAGCACTACCGACTCCTCCACCTATTTTATACCATCTGCAAACTTTGCCACAAAGCCATCAATTCCATTATCCAGATCAATGACAAACAATGTAAGAAGTAGCGGTTCCAATACTGACCCCTGAGGAACACTATAAGTCACTGGCAGCCAACCAGAAAAGGCCCCTTTTATTCCCACTGACTGCCTCCTGCCTGAGAGCCATTCTCTATCCATGCCAGTATCTTTCCTGTAATGCCACAGACAGTGGTGGGTGCCTGGAATGAGCTGCCAGGACTGGTAGCAGTGGCAACTACAAGAGACATGTTTAAAGGGCTCTTAGATAGGCACATGAATATGCAGAGAATGGACAGATAGAGACCATGTGCGGGCAAGAAGGTTTAGTTATGTTAGGCATCATAGACTTAATTAGTTCAGTACAACATGGATTGAAGGATTTGCTCCTGCACTGTACTGTTCTATGCTCGATGTGTTTTCAAGGATGGGAGGGGGATGAGAGTAGAATCAGTCACAATCAAGGAGTAGCTATGATAACATTTGAGAGATAATCATGTTTTGTCCCTTGAATGTTCTATGCTCCAAAATATAGCTAAAACTACAAAAACAGCTGACATTTGTGTCCATGGATCTCAAAGTATACTCCAGATAGATTATCACTGCCTCCATCATCAGTGCTTTTCTGGACAAAGGTTAACCAGATGGCTGGAATGATTGTTGTTCCAAACACGCGTGCAGCTGTACACTGGCATGTCTTTGGTCCAGTATCTCATCCAAACAAACAGGAAGACAAAGACTGAATGAAGTAAAGGAGACAAAGAGTAAGTGTAGGGTTGATGGCAGTTATCAGCCTATTGAGTACTTGGGGATGAGCAGCAGCCAACGTGGACTGCTTGCACTAACTAGCAGGAGCAGAGAGAACTTACTAGATGCAGAATGGCATATTTGAATTTTGATGCCAAGCAGAATATCTGCATACTATTACTGCAGATTGCATGACTTGTAAAATGCACTCATTACAACCTCATGAACCCAAAACTCTCTCATCTTCAAGTCACATAGAATTCTAACGCGGAAATATATTGCTGTTCTTTCTTCATCACTAGATGTAAAAGCAAGAAGTCACTCCCCAAAGCTTTGCACGTCTTCCACTATTTCCACGGTGATCAGAGAAGGGTAATAAATGTGACGCCTACTGCTATACTCTCATTCCACATCAATTATTTACGAAGAAGAGCTATGCTGTCGGATTGTAACTATTATGAAGCTAAAGGAAGCCAGACACTATATAAAGTGTATTATATGGCTACTTTCTCTGGGGAAACAGGTAAGTGTGTAAACATGAGAGTCTTCAGATGCTGCAAATACAGAGCAACATACACAAGATGCTGGAGGAACTCCGAATGGGACAGACTATTCAACAGTTTATTCCTCTCTATAGATGCAGCCTACCCAGTTAAGTGTATAAGATTGGAGAGCTGTCTCAGAAGCTGATTCAGCAACAAACTTATATCATTGTACTCTTAGAACCATCTTACCAGCTGCAGAACTCCATCACCATCTGATGTCATTCGGGCCTACTAACAGGACAGAGCCAGCAAAGGGGGTACTGCAATGGTACACAGGCAGGGTTAATACATCAGAAGACCTCAATATTAACTCTAGGCCCATGGTCTCAATCTAGCTGATCAAACATGAACAAGGGAAACTCCTTCTGATTACATTCTGCTATCAATCTCATCTGATGAAAGTTGGAGACTGTGCCCTGGTGGGAGAACATCAGTGTCCCACACCAAGAGCTGCTTGAGAGCACCTCCACTAACCAGAATATAGTGATACACCCATATCATAGTCCAATTATTTCATGTTGCCTATCTATAACATAATAACAAATGGGAAGACATACAAGCAAACTTGAAAGCTATGCTCAAAACAATTAGCAATTGTAAGGGCGGTGAGATACGTCTCTACCTAAGGAGGTGTAAGGTGTTCCTTCCCTCAACTAGCCTGCAGGTCACCCTTGAGCAAGGTGTAGCACCTGCTTAGCACCACACCCCCCCCCCACCCAGATCAGGGTCACGCGAAGCCACGGGAGCATGTGGTGGATGGACAGGTGAGCATCTGGTGCAGATCACAAGCCCAGTTATGCACCCACTGACACCGAGCAATCTCTGAAAAATATTGACTCTGGCTGGGGTTACCCCTCTTGTGAAGGCACTGCCCAGAAGGCAGCAATGGCAAGCCACATCTGTAGAACAATTTGCCAAGAACAATCATGGTCATGAGACTATGATCGCCCACGTCACACAACATGTTACGTAATGATATTGATGATGATGATAAAGAAGATGCACCAAAAACAATCTATAACCTCACAGTTTCACATGCTATTTCTCACATCATCATTACAATAAAGCTGGGGATCCAGCACAGTTCAATAAGGAGTATAGAAAACCATTACCAGACATACAGAATGAGGTCCCAGCTTGAAGCTGCATATACTGAACCACAAATTGTAATTGATAGAGCTAAGAGAAGCAACAGATCAGATTAAAGCTCTGGAATTTTACCATATCCAATTGTGAATAACAGTGGAAAACTAAACAGGAGACGACCCCAAGAATATTTACATCCTCTATTATGGTAGAGCTCAGCAAATGAATGCTAAAAGCACTGAAGCTTTCACACTTTCTGCACCCAAAGGTGTCAAGCAAATAATCTATAGAGCTTAAAACAGGTGCGGATGGGTTCAAGATTGTTTAATAAGTTTATGATTGAAAGCCTGGGCCTCTTACAGTTTGCCATATACATTGACAATTTGGAAATCAATGTAGGAAATATGATTAGTAAGTGGCATGAAAATCAATGATTTTTAGTTTAGAGATACAGCACTATATCAGGCCCTTCCGGCCCAGCGAGCCCACACCAGCCAAGTGACCAATTAACCTACTAATCCATACATTAACCTACTAACCCATACACTAACCTACTAACCCCTACATCTTTGGGATGTGGGGACAAACTGCAGCACCCAGAGGAATCCCATGCAGTCATGGGGAGAACATACCAACGCCTTATGGGCAGCAGTGGGAAATGAACCTGGGTCACTGGCACTGTAAAGCATTATGCTAACCATTACGCCACCAATCCAAAGAAGGTAATCTGAGCTATAAAATCGGTAAAATGGACAGAGCCCATGGTAGATTATATTTTGTCCCCATATACACAAGGTGTGGAGAAGGATTAACGCTATCAGTTGAAAGGCTCAAAGTAGTTTTGAGGAACAGGGAGAACCTTGGCTTACAAGTCCAAGAGTTCATGCAGGTAGAATGGATTAGGAGAAAAAGGCATATGGTATATTTACCTTCATTGGCTGAAGTAGAGAGGTTATGATATAATTTTATAGAATATTTTACAGTCAAATGTAATATTTTGTACAGTCCTCACTGAAAGAAGGAAGGGATTGCACTGGAAAAGGAGTAGACAAGGTTCAGCAGAATGTTGTCGAGGAGACCCGACACAGACTGAGAGACCGTTTCGCCGAACGCCTATGCTCTGTCCGCCAGAGAAAGCAGGATCTCCCAGTGGCCACACGTTTTAATTCCACATCCCATTCTCATTCTGATATGTCAATCCATGGCCTCCTCTACTGTCAAGATGAAGCCACACTCAGGTTGGAGGAACAACACCCTATATTCCGTCTGGGTAGCCTCCAACCTGATGGCATGAACACTGACTTCTCAAACTTCCATTAATGCCCCTCCCCCCCCTTCTTACCCCGTCCCTAATTTATTTATTTATTATCCCCCCCCCCTTCTCTCTCTCTCTCTTTTCTCTCTCTGTCCCTCTCACAATAACTCCTTGCCTGCTCTCCATCTTCCGCTGGGCTCCCCTCCCCCTTTCTTTCTCCCTAGGCCTCCCATCCCATGATCCTCCCCCTCCTCCAGCTCTGTATCCCTTGTGCCAATCAACTTTCCAGCTCTTAGCTTCATCCTTCCCCCTCCTGTCTTCTCCTATCATTTTGGATCTCCCCCTCCCCCTTCCCTCCCACTTTCAAATCTCTTACTATCTATTCTTTCAGTTAGTCCTGACGAAGGGTCTCGGCCTGAAACGTCGACTGTACTTCTTCCCGTAGAAGCTGCCTGGCTTGCTGCGTTCCACCAGCATCTTGTGTGTGTTGCTCGGATACAGCTTTTCAGTTATGAGAACATAAGCTGATTAGTTTCTCTTGGAATGGATGAGGCTAAGGGGAAACCTGATAAAAGTACATAAAATTATTAGGGGCATTGGCAATATTAGGAACACAAAATAATCTGCAGATGCTGGGGTCAAAGCAACACTCACAACACGCTGGAAGAACTCAGCAGGTCGGGCAGCATCCTTGGAAAAGATCGGTCGACGTTTCGAGCCGGAACCCTTCGTCAGGATGAAGGGTTCCGGCCCGAAATGTCGACCGATCTTTTCCACAGATGCTGCCCGACCTGCTGAGTTCCTCCAGCGTGTTGTGAGTGTGGCAATATTGGGAAGCTGCTGCCCATCGAACTGGTACCTAAAACTAGAGGACATCAATATAGGATGAGTTGTTTTAGAGGGGTTCTGAGAAGAAACTTCTTAACCTACTTAACAAGTAAGCAGATAAGCATTTGAATTGCCAAGGCAGAGAAAGAAAGCAAACAAATGGAATTGGTATAGATAGATGCCTCATAGGTCAGCATGGCCATGATGGGCTGAAGGGCCTATTGCCGAGCTACATAATGCTGACTCTGAGCTCACCACCTTCCAGGACAAAACATTCTTTCCCTCCATGGATGGGGAAGGCAAGATCACTGCCATTTTTCCATTTTTCCAGCTAGTAATGGAAAATTCATTCTAGCTTTCCCAGTAATGCTGATATCCTGAAAGATGGATTAATAAAGCTGCAAAATCAACAGAAATTGTTTCACTAAATGGAATTTTCTTTTGCTTCCATTGTGCTAGATGACTATTTGTTCCTTCAAAGTTTCAATTGTTTGTTACCTAAGGAAAGGAGATGGGCTGTACTTAGAAACAACTAGGTCCTTTCTTTAACTGTAGACAAACTGTCTGGCTATAGCATTATGTAAAAATCATTTACCACTAAACAAATTTCAAAGCATCTTTTTGCTCTGGGTTTTTAAAACCATAGAATTTGCCAAACTACTGACTTACCCCTCTCCTCCCCTCCCCAACCCCAACCCATCTTCAATTTAAATGGAATTGAATTTTGGAGGCAGGGTACAGATTGCACTAAACGTTACTGTTTGGGAAAGAACTTCTAGGCTTAGGCATTGTATAACTGTATTTTTATGTATGTTCTAGCCGTGGTCTGTTTTAAATCCCATGAGGATACTGATGTTCTTTTGCCTTCCAACTGCACATGTACATAGCATCCAGACATATAAACTGCCACTAATGAGAAGTAGTTGCAAATCAGTCCTGTCTCCCTTGGTCCAAGAATCAGTTTGTTTGTCACGAGGGCTGCAGATTTTCTGTCTAAAGCCAAAGGGATGGCGGCGGAGCAGACTCGATGGGACAGTGGCCTGATTCTGCTCCTGCGCCTCAAGGCAAAAAATCCACCTGTAGGTACAGCATTTAAGAAATATCTTTAAGAATGAATTAATTAATATAGATAGGTTAATGATACCCTGTCTATGTATACAAGTTACCTCAGCATTTACTAAATTAAGACTATGGGGAAGTTTCTCAGCCTTTGAAACAAGTTGTCTTCTCCTGCAACAAGTAGATAAATTACACTTATTGTTTAAAAATTTGTACACATTTCTTATGGAAGCACATCACTGCATACAAAAAGGCAGATAGGAAGTTAAATTATGCATTTCATTTACATTTCTGGCTCAATGTACTTGCCCAAAGACCTCAGGGAGGAATTTTCTGGATATTATTTTCACGAATTAGCCAGAGCTCTTTTCATCTCTCCCAGAATTTATTCTGTAATCATTGTTCACATGATGGCACAGCTATGGATGTTTTCTACATGAATTTGAGTAAGACATTTGACAACGTCCCTCAAGAAAGGTTCATCCAGAAGATTAAGATGTTTGGGATCCATGGTGTATTTGTTACTCCGATTCAGAACTGGCTTACCCATAGAAACAGGGTAGCTTCGACAGAGGGTGGTTTTCTGCGGCAATCTGTAATGAGACTTCTGCTGTCAATGATATTAACTTTGTGGCCACTATTTTAGGTACCTCCTGTACCTAATAAAGTGGTCATTGACTGTTGTTCATGGTCTTCTACTGCTGTAGTCCATCCACCTCAAGGTTTGACATGTTGTGCATTCAGAGATGCTCTTCTGCACTCCACTGTTGTAATGTGTGATTATTTGAGTTACTGTTGCCTTCACGTCAGCTGAAAGCAGTCCGGCCATTCTCCTCTGACCTCACTCATTAACAAGGCATTTTTCCTCACAGAACTGCCACTCACTGGGGTGTTCCTTTTTGTGTTTTCTCTGTAAACCCTGGAGACTGCTGTGTGTGAAAATCCCAGATCAGCAGTTTCTGAGATACTTAAACCACCCTGTCTGGGACCTACAACCATTCCACAGTCAAAGTCACTCCGAATATATTTCTTCCCCATTCGGATGTTTGGTCTTGATTGTGCCTGCATGCTTTTATGCACTGAATAAAAACATGCATTTATGCACTGAATGTCTAATCTGATAAACATGTGCAGCAGCCACATGATTGGCAAATTAGATATTTGTATTAACAAGGTGTACAGGTGTACCTACTAGAGTGGCCATTGAGTGTATATAAATGACCTGAATGAAAATGTAGATGAATGAGTTTGTAAGATTGCAGACGTTACAATGATCAATGTTATCATGAAGAGTGTAGAACAGGGGTTGCCAGCCTTTGTTATGCCATGGAGCAACACCATTAAGCAAAGGGTCCTTGGAACCCCTGGTGTAGAAGATTGCTGATGGATACAGCAGAATGCAGATATAGGTGAAGAAGTTTAATGTGGCCAAGTGTGAGGTGTTGCATGTTGTGAGTTCAAATGTAAAGGGACACCACACAGCTAATAACAGAACCAATAACAGCGTACAGAGAGCTCTTGGAGCTCAAGGCCATACTCTCTGAAAGTGGCTTCAGGTTGACAGAGTGGTAAAGGTGGCAATACAGTGTATGTTTGCCTTTATTCAAAGTTCAAAGTCAATTTACTATCGAAATACATATATATCATATATAACCCTGAGATTTATTTTCTTGCAGGCATTCACAGGGTAGTACAAGATGGGACGATATGTTGCAGCTTTATAAAACTCTAGTTAGGCCACATCTGCAGTATTGTGTTCGGTTCTGATCACTCCCATTAAAATAGAATGTTGAGGCTTTGGTGAAGGTGCAGAAGAGGTTTACCAGGATGCTACCTGGATTCGAGGGCATGTGCTATAAGGAGAGTTTGGGTTGCTTTCTCTGCAATAGCAGATACTGAAGGGAAATCTTTTACACATAGGCTTAAAAATGACTGGGGCCAGCCATGACCTGTCTGCTGAACAGATTGCTTAGTTTATTCGTAGCTTAGCAAAAGACAATAAAAGGAAGCCATGTTTAAGCAGAGTGGCCATTATTGGAGTGGGCAATTGTTAGAGCGGTTAGGCTTTGGTGAGAACAGGCACAGGCTAAGGGTGCTACACACAAAATGCTGGAGGAACTCTGCGGGCCAGGCAGCATCTATGGGAAAAAGTACAGTCAATGTTTCCGGCTGAAACCCTTCGGCAGGACTAAGAGTGATGAATTGTTTGGAATCTTTTTGTTGACTGTAGAATTTAAGCTTAAGAGGTTGGAAGCAAAAGTATAGCAAGTGTAGTCAGGATAGTAATAAAGGCAGTGAAGCCTTATCTGGTTGGCTGCTAGTGACCAACGATGTTCTGCAGGGTTCAGTGTTGGGACCACTTCTTTTTACGTTGTATGTCAATGATTTGAATGACAGAATTGATGGCTTTGTGGCCAAGTCTGCAGATGATAGAAAGATAAGTGGAGAGGCAGGTAGTGTTGAGGAAGCAGGGAGTCTGCAGAAGGACTGAGACAGATTAGGAGAATGGGCAAAAAAGTGGCATATCGAATACAGTGTCAGAAAGTGCATGGTCATGCACTTTAGAAGATATAAAAGCGTAGACTATTTTTGAAAAGGGGAGAAAATTCAAAGATCCAAGTGCAGAGGGACTTGGGAGTCCTTATGCAGGATTCCCTAAAGGTTAACTGCAGGTCAAGTTGGTGGTGAGGAAGGCAAATGCAATGTTAACAATCATTTCAAGAGGATTGGAATATAAAAGCAAGGATGTAATGCTGAGGCTTTAATAAGCACTGGTGAGACCTCACTTGGAGTACTGTGAGCAGTTTCAGGCCCTTTATCTAAAAAAGGATGTGCTAATATTAGAGAGGGTTCAAAGGAAGTTCACAAAAATGTTTCTGGGATTGAAAAGCTGAACATATGAGGAGCGTTTGATGGCTCTGGACCTGTACTTGCTGCAATGTAGAAGAATCAGGGGGCTATCTCACTGAAACCTATCAAATGTTGAAAAGCCAAGATGGAATGAACGTTGAGAGGATATTTCTTATAGTGGGGGAGTCTAGGACCGGAGGCATAACATTAGAATAGAGAGACCTCCATTTAGAACAGAGATGAGGAGGAATTTCTTTAGCCATAGGGTGATGAATCTGTGGAATTCATTGCCACAGGCAACTGTGGAGGCCAAGTCATTGAGTGTATTTAAAGTGAATGTTGATAGGTTCATAATTAGTTTGGGTGTCAAAAGTTATGGGGAGAAGGCAGGAACATGGGGTTGAGAAGGATAATGGGTCAGCCATGAATGGCGGATCAGACTTGATGGGCCGAATGGCCTAATTCTGCTCCTATGTCTTATAGTCTTAAGAGATTTTCCAGATGCTGCAAATCCAGAGTAACACACACAAAATGCTGGAGGATCTCAAGCAGGTCATTTATGGAGAGAAATAAACAGTCGGCATTTCAGGCCAAGACCCTTGATTAGGAATGGAAAAGAAGGAAGAAGAAGCCAGAATAATGGGGGGTGGGGAGGGAAAGGAGTACGCTCTGGAAGGTGATCATTGAAACCAGGTGAGAGGAAAGCTAGGTGGGTGGGGAAGGGGTCATGAAGTGAGAAGCTGGGAGGTGACAGGTGCAAGTGGTAAAGAACTGAAGTACGAATCTGGTGGGTGAGGACAGTGGGCCATGGGAGAAGCAGAAGACGAGGGGCACCAGAAGGAGATTACAGGCAGATAAAAAGAGGTGGGGTAAGAGGGGAGTCAGATGGGGAATGGAAAAGGAGAGTAAGGGATGAGAGAAATCTTTTATAAGTACATAAGATTTGTGGGAGGCACTGATAGGGTAAACAGTATCTTTTTTGTAGGGTTAAAATGCCTAATACCAGAGGGCGTGCATTTAAGGAGAGGGGGGTAAGTTCAAAGGAGATGTACCCGGCAAGTTTTTTTTGACACAGAGGGGTGGGTGCCTGGGGCAGTAGTAGAGGTAAATACACGACACATTCTCGAGGCTTTGAGATTGTCACATGAACATGCAGGAACTGGGTGATATGAGCATTTGCAGACTGAAGGGATTAGTTTAGATGGGCATTTGATTACCAATTTAATTAGTTCAGCACAACATTGAGGGTCAATGGCCCTGTTCCCAGTGATAAACTGTCCCGTGTTTCATGTTTTATTTGAAACATTCATTGTTTTAAATCAAACACTTATATATCAAACACATGCAGCAAATTGTGCAGCTGATTAGAATCCCTTTTAGTTTCAATCTGGGATTGTGTTTTACAGCATTGTAGAAAACCTTTTACATCAAATAATCTTGATGGCAAAAGATTAAATTTTAAAGGCTAAGATCCTCAGGCACTAAATTAAAAGCCATTATCAAGCGAGTTGTGCATGAGATTACAGAGAATATTCAACAACTGCTATTCTCAGAGTCTTTGGACAATGATCTAAATGGCCTCGTATCTTCTTCTGACTGTGAGATAGCAAACTAAACGCTGAATCAGAATCAGATCTATTATCCATTCTCCTATCAGATGAACTTCATTTTCTGTAGCAACAGTACATTGCAAAGACATATAAATACTATAAATTACAGGATAAATAAATAGTGTACAGAATGGAATAATAAGTTAGTGTTCCTGGACCGTTCAGAAATCTAATGGCAGAGGGGAAAAAGCTGTTCCAGATTCACAGAATGGGTGTCTTCAGGCTCCTGTAACTTCTCCCCACTGGTAGTAATAAGAAGAGGGCATATTGGAGACGGTTAGGATCTGTAACGATGGGTGCCACTTTCTTGAGGCACCACCACTTGAAGTCCTCACAGTTGGGGAGAATGAGTCTATAACCCTCTGCAGCTACTCGTGATCCTATGCATTGGAATCCCCGTAGCAGGTTGTGTTGCAACCCAGTAGAATACTCTCCACCCTACATCTACAGCAACTTGCATGAGCCTTTGGTGACATACCAAATCTTCTCAAATGCCTTCCCTCCTTGGAGTGACGGAGGGTGAGAGGTGTATAAGGTAATGAGAGGCTTTGATCACATGGATAGCCAGAGGCTTTTTCCCAGGGCTGAAATGGCCAACACAAGAGGGCACAGTTTTAAGGCGCTTGGAAGTAGGTATAATGGAGATGTCAGAGGTAAGTTTTTCCCACAGAGAGTGCACTGCCAGCAATGGTGGTGGAGGCAGATACAATAGGGTCTTCTAAGAGACTCTTAGATAGGTACATGGAGTTTAGAATAATAGAAGGCTATGCGTTAGGGAATTCTAGGCAGGTTCTAGAGTAGTTCACATGGTTAGCACAACATTGTAGGACAAAGGGTCTGTAACATACTGTAGGTTTCTATGTTTCTATGTTTGCAAACAAAGTAGAGCCACGATGCTACCTTCTTTGTGACAGCATCAATGTGTTTGGCTCAGGATAAATCCTCCAAGATACTGACACCCAGGAACCTGATGTCACTCATCCCTTCTACTGCAGACCTGTCAATGAGGATTGGTGTGTGTTCTCCCAACTTCCCTTTCCTGAAGACCACAATTAATTCCTTGGTCTTGCTAACATTGAGTAAAGGGTTGTTACTGTGACACCACTAAGCCAGCTGATCTAGTTCACTCCTGTGTGCCATCTGAGATTTTACCAACAACAGTGATGTCATCAGTAAATTTATAAATGGTGTTTGCATTATGCTCAGCCATACAGTCGAGAGTAGAGAGAGTTGAGCACTGTGCGAAGTTGAGGTGCGCATGTGTTGATTGACACTTCACCTTTGTTTGAAACACAAGGGAGACCGTGGATGCTGGAACTGGGAGCAAACAACAAACTGCTGGAGGAACTCTGTGGAGGCAAAAGGATCATTGATATTTTTGATCAAAACCCTGTATCAGGACAGAGAGTCCAGATTAAATCCCATCTGCCTTTTCTCTGCCCATATTTACACTGCTCTATATCCTGCTGAATCCTTTCCAGCCTCCCTCACTATCTGGAATACTGCCAACTTGTGTCATCTGCAAACTTACTAGTTAAGCCAACTATAATTTCCTCCAACAGAGGTCCCAGCACTGCCCCTTGCAGAACCTTCCGATTCCCTGTTTAAGTTCTCTCCTACTTCCTTTAAATTCCTTTAGCTCTTTGTCTGATTTTAGCTTCTGAAACCTTATATGTGTGAACCTTTACTTTTTAACTATATTTACAATATCTCTTATCATTCAAGGTTCCTGAAGCTTGCTATCATTGTCTTTCTTCTCTATAGGAACATTTTGTCATGAATTCTGACCAACTGGCCTTTGAATGATTCCCTCATGGAAGATGGGGACTTGCCCAATAACAGCTGCTCCCAAATCTACTCTCTCATACTCCTGTCTAACACTGTTGTAATTTGCCTTTCCCCAGTTCAGGACATTCCCCATCTTATCCTTATTTATAATCATCTGAAAACCTACAGCGTTATGATCACTGTTCCTGAGATGCTCCTTCTCTGAAACTGTGATCGCCTGGATTCACTTCTCAATCCAAAGTCCAGTGCCACCTCTTCCCCAGTTAGTTTATCTGCATACTCTGCCAAGAAACCTTCCTGAATGCACCTAACAAACTCTGGCACTATGGGATTCCCGGTCAATGTTGGGGAAGTTAACGTAACCCACTGCAACAAGCCTGCTGATTTTCCATTTTTCCATAATCTGCCTATATATTTGTTCATTTTGCTCCCACTAGCTACTGGAAGGCCTTTAATATTAACCCATCATACTAACTGCACTTTCTTTTTATTCCTCACACTTGTCCAGACTACCCATATTTTCCCATATTTCCACTAGATGACCCCTCTCTACGTGCATATGTGACATTCTCCCTGATCAGTAGTGCATTACTGAACTGCCAAATCTCCGTAATAGCTACAACACTGTAGTTCCTTTACTAATCCAGGTCTTAAGATCATGATAATAGTCCCAAGGATGACTCCCTGAACCAACACAAGGCCTCCCAAGGTTCAAAAGGAGGTGCATTACTGATGACATTGTTGGCATTTTTCAGAATCCCTATAATTCTAGAACTCTTTGGGAAGGCAGCAAATTCAAAAGGAGGGAACAGCAAAATGTTAAACAGCAGACCAGTCAGTGAATCAATTGCTAGAAGTACAAACATCTCCCATCATTGTGGTTAACTGGCAATTTTTAAAAAATCATCAAATATTAGGTAGCATTAATATGGCTTATAAAAGCAAAATTGTTTTTGACAAATCAGCTGGTGTGTTTTGAGACAATTACTTAAAGGTTTTATAGGGGAAACCTTTCTGTGTAGCAAACCAAATACCTTTTGAAAATCTAAATAAGCCTGTTAACCTTAACAGAAGCTCCATACTTTGAGGGAGTAGCATATCTGAATGGAGCTAGAAAGAGGAAAACCAGTAGTTAGTTGAAAGTAGAATTATAATAACCCAAGTATGCTGCTGGTACACTTCTTGAAAATGAAAGCTCAAGAGACAAAGGAAATAATAAAATAGAAGTCAATATGGTGAGTAAGTTAATAAGTTTGTGGGCGAAGGATCTGTGAGTATAGGTCCACATCATTAACATCCAAGTACTGAAGGAAATTAAGTAATTCACCAACAGAATTCATTATCTCCCAATTCAACTGTAAGTGGATTTGGTATGGCTACCTCATGAACAGTTTTAGGCTATATACCCAAGTAAAGTGTCAGTGTGACAACATAACCTTGCTGTAGTGATTCCTGGAATGAGAGGCTATGAGAAACTGGAAGTATATGGTCATGCACTTTGTTGGAAGAAATAAATGCGCAGACTATTATTTAGATGGGAGAGAATTCAAAATGCAGAGATGCAAAGGGACTGGGGAGTCCTTGTGCAGGATACCTTAAAGGTTAACCTCCAGACTGAGTCGGTGGTGAAGAAGCTGAATGCAATGTTGGCATTCATTTCTAGAGGTACAGAATATAAGAGCAGGGATGTGATGTCGAGGCTCTATAAAGGCACTCATGAACTTGGAGCATTGTGTGCAGTTCTGGACTCCTTGTTTTAGAAAGGATATACTGTCATTGGAAAAGGTTTAGAGAAGATTCACAAGAATGTTTCCAGGAATAAAAGGGTTACCATACGAGGAACATCTGGCAGCTCTTGGGCTGTATTCCCTGGAGTTCAGGAGAATGAGGGGGGGATCTCATAGATCTATTCCAAATATTAAAAAGCCTGAACAGATTAGATATGGCAAAGTTGTTTCCCATGGTAGGGGAGTCTAGGACAACAGGACACAAATTCAGGATTGAAGGACGTCCATTTAGAACAGGGATGTGGAGAAATTACTTTAATCAGAGGGTAGTAGGTCTGTGGAATTTGTTGCCATGAGTGTCTGTGGAGGCCAAGTCATTCAGTGTATTTAAGGCAGAGATAGATAGGTTCTTGATTAGCCAGGGCATCAAAGGGTATAGGGAGAAGGCGGGGAAGTGGGGATAACGGGAAGGATTGGATCAGCCCGTGATTGAATAGTGGAGCCGAATGGCCTACTTCTGCTCTTATATCTTATGGTCTTATGGTCTACGAGCGAACAAGTTGCAGGTGTCCATATCCATCAGATTGTAAAAGAAAGTGATCTCATTAAAACGTAGGATGCTGAAAGGGTTTGACAAGATACATAATGAAGAGCCAACATCTGGTCAGACTGAGAATAATCCTTTCAGTTTTAATTTAATTACATGCAAAACACACCGATATGTTCAAATCTGACCAGTTCCCAGCCTTTGTACGATGACCTGGATCTCCAAACTAAGATACATCCAATTAACAAAAAAATTATCATACCATACAAATAAAGCTTAAAACGGAATGCACTGAAAAATGAAAGACATATCAATTATAATTCATTCATTCATAATTACTACTAAACCCAAAAAGCTGATAAGGGAATGGAATAACACACAAAAGATGGCTGGTCAAGGCATCAGGTTGGGGGCTGCACAGACAGCTTATATAAGGTGCTGCTCCTCCAACCTGAGAGTGGCCCCACCAGAGCAGTAGAGGAGAGCATGGACCGACATATTGGAATGGGAATGGGGCCACCGCGAAATCCTGCCTGCTGCGGACGGAGTAAAGGTGGCCAACAAAGCAGTCCCCCAACCTACATCGGGTCTTGCCGATGTAGAGGAGGCCACACTGAGAAGGAAATGGAAAACCCCTTTTCCAGTAGACTAATAAAATGACTGGCACAGAATTCAAATGCAAGGGGAAGATGAAAGCTGAACAAAGAAACCAGCAATGAGCAGCATGAAAGAAAGATGTAATGATGCTGAGAGATGTTTTGTTTTATAGGCTGGACACTGTGTGGCACATTCCTCTTTCACAGCTTTCCCTTTTCAGAAAACCTAGCAGCATCATTCACGGATTGACATAGGGCCAAGAACCGTGTAAACAGGTTTCAGATTTGCATGGTGAGTCATCACTTTCCAGATGGCTGCTCCCAAACAAGATGACAGAAAGCTGTGACTCCTGACTGTTCTCATCATCCAAACTCAGCCAAGTGAAATAAGTTGCAATTTGCTACTGTTTTCATGGCCAGTTTAGAAAGGAATTGTGAAACGCAAGCTACTTACTGAATTGAACCACATTGTAATCAATTAATTGGTATACCAGTGGGGTGACTGCAGTACTTCAGAGAAGACAACCACAAGACTCTTTTAAAATTCCACTTCAAATTTCAATAAATCAAAAGAAAGAAAATCTTCTCTGCTTCATCTAGGTGCACTTTTATTACAAAGTCCAAAGGGACTCAAGATCATTTTACTCTGAGTCTTCAGCAGAAAAAACAAGGCAGATACCCACAATAACGCATCACATCTGATCTTATACAATCATTTCAATGTAATTATCTGATTTATACTCTAGTTATCTGGCATCTTTACTGTAGCCAGATCAGATTACAAATTGCTCTTAGAGCCTAAGCAATCTCTTCCCGTGGCTGTCACAACAGCCTGAAGCACAAGTCAACAGAGTCTAGGGATTTATTCAGCTTTAGGATAGCCAAGCTATCTAATGCTACCTGCTTTTCAATGGTAATGCATTTTAGAATTTCATTGCCCCCCTCTTTTAATATTCTAATTTCACCAAAGTGAATGCAAATATGAAACATTCATATAAAACCTCATAGTTGCCCTGCAGCTATACACACATATTGCCACTCTACGGTCTCTAAAGGGTACTAGTCTTTCCCTGCCTAACCTGTTCCCACTAACATACTTATACATTGGCAGATGAAATTAGACTAGAGAGAGTAAAAAAATAACAAGTTTAGAATGCAGAAAGAAATATGCTAGTATGGTGAATAGAAACAATGTGATATGTTTATATCCCTCCAGGAGTTCATGCTAATGTTATTAATCCAACTAGAAATCCAATTAACATTCTACTCTATTCCATCTGTCACTGTTGTCACTTCTTCCAAAGCATTACTCGCAACCCACCATACCATCACCATTCATCGCTGCCTTTCACCTCCATGTTTCTCACTAATTTTCATGTCTGACCTTTCATTTAACTCACTATCTTGGCCAAATCCTCAAACAACTTCCACAGGAGCATGCTATAGCCAATAGCACAACACACGACCTCAGTAAACAGCAATCTAGTCAACTCAGGAAGGAACACTGGTCACACTCTAGTTCACATAATGTTCTGGAAACTTTTACATGCAGTTGAAGTCAGAAGTTCACATACACTTTAGCCAAATACATTTAAACTCAGTTTTTCACAATTCTTGACATTTAATCCTAGAAAACATTTCCTGTCTTAAGTCAGTTAGGATCACTACTTTATTTTAAGAATGTGACATGTCAGAATAATAGTAGAGAGAACCATTTATTGCAGCTTTTATTTCTTTCATCAAGGAGGCCTACAACCCTGACTCAGTTACACCAGTTCTGTCTGGAGGAATGGAACAAAATTCCAGCAACTTACTGTGAGAAGCTTGTGGAAGGCTACCCAAAACATTTGACCAAAGTTAAACATTTTGGCAATGCTACCAAATACTAACAAAGTGTATGTAAACTTCTGACCCACTGGGAAAGTGATGAAAGAAATAAAAGCTAAAATAAATCATTCTCTCTACTATTATTCTGACATTTCATATTCTTAAAATAAAGTAGTGATCCTAACTGACCTAAGGCAGGGAATGTTTTCTGGGATTAAATGTCAGGAATTGTGAAAAACTGAGTTTAAATGTATTTGGCTATGTATGCAAGCTGCTAACTTCAACTGTACATGAAGCACTATTGCAGGAAAGCAGAATTCATCATCAAGGACCCCCACCATCTAGGCTATGCTCCCTTCTCACTATAGGGCCCTGAGGGCCCATACTATGAGGTTCAGGAACATGTAATGCCCTGGTTAAGATTTCTACTGCTGTGACTGTAGGTATTTCATTTTAACGGTTTTCTGTAAATCAGTGCGTCCTGCTGGTAGAATGTTTTTGTTTCGACTAAAGATAAAGAGCTACATTGTTGAACTTGGGAATGTTGTGTTAGCCAGTCAGGATGGTGGGAGCGGAAGAAGGTTCTAAAGAGAGTTGCGCAGAGAGAGATTTGTGATGGACAGTGGTCAGATTCATAAATTTTTGGCCAGAGATGTAGAGAAGTGAAGACCGGGGAGATGCCCATGGATTCGATCCAATGGGAAGACACTATTAAAAGAAGTCCTTTGCAAGATAAAGGAGTCCAAGATGGGATGTCCTACCAGCGATTGGTAGTAAGAATTCAGCACCATGAGTAATGGTTATACCCAGCTTTTGGAAGAGACGAGCCCCAACGGTTATGTGCACATTTAGACTGATCTAAGTGTAATGGGCTCTTCCATTTTTTTTCATTCATTTCTTTTTCCTATTAACTGTTTGGTAAAGCTAAAATTGATAAATATACTTCCTATATAATTGTATAAGGTGTATAATCTCTTATTTCTTGCCAGTCGATAATTGTGTATGGGCAGTATTTACACAGCATTCACTCAAATTGAGCAACACGCACAAAATGCTGGTGGAAAACAGCAGGCCAGACAGCATCCATAGGAAGAAGCACAGTGGGTGTTTCAGGCCGAGACCCTTCGTCAGGACTCAAATTGAGGTTCCTTTAATCGGAATTCCCAATGTTCCTGTTTGGTTGAACCCCAAATCAAACTGACCTGAGACGTACATTGTTTATGAGTGACCTTCTCACTGCTGTCACATGGCCGTTAGCAGAGTTAGCTAATGAGTTGAGTTTGTATATGAGTCCCAGTGAGAGCATTATGATAATTTTTACCTCTCAACTATCAGGCTCTTGAACCAGAAGGGATAACTTTACTCAACTTCACTGAACTGGTCCCACAATCTATGAACTAATTTTCAAAGACACTTCATCTCATGTTCTCTATATTTATTGCTTATTTATTATTATTTTTAATACTTTTTTGTATTGGTTCAGTTTGTTATCTTTTGCACATTGTTCTTTAGTCCATCCAGCTGAGTGTGGTCTTTCACTGATTCTGTTGTGCTTCTTGCATTTATTGTGTATATCCAGAAGGAAATGAATCTCAAGGTTTTATATGGTGACATATATGTACTTTGATAATTTATTTTGGACCATGACTATGCTGATGCTATCTATTTCTCCCTGTACTTTGATCACTTATTTTGAACTATAAACCTGTTGATGCTATCCATTTCTCCCTGTGGTTCTCAGACATGCACTGTGATTCCATATCTTTAAATAACATGCTTGGCAACTTCAATAAACCAAAAACTCTAGAAGCAGCTCAGTGGACTGTACATGTACCTCCCAAGTTAAGGAGGTTGTGTGGTCAACATCTATTTTAGATATTGTAAAAAATAAACATAGGGAGCATTCAGGACAGAATTGAGAAAGGTCTGTACTCTGAGACGTGTAACTTTTCAGGCAAGATGTTCTCCAGGCTCTAAGGATGATGCAAAAGACACTGTACATGAGCAGATAGTTTCCATAAGACCATAAGACATAGGAGCAGAATTAGGTCATCTGGCCCATTGAGTCTGCTCTGCCATTCAATTACGGCTGATCCTTGTTTTCTATCTCCTCCTCAACCCCAGTTGCCGGCCTTCTCCCCGTAGCCTTTGATGCCATGTCCAATCAAGAACCTATCAATCTCTGCCTTAAATACACCCAATGACCTGGCCTCTACGGCTGCATGTGGCAACAAATTCCACAAATTCACCACTCTTTGGCTAAAGAAATTCCTCCAAATCTCTGTTTTGAAAGGACGCCCCTCTATCCCGAGGCTGTGCCCTCTTATCCTAGACTCTCCCACCATGGGAAACAGCCTTTCCACATCTACTCTGTCTAGGCCTTTCAACATTGGAAAAGTTTCAATAAGATTCCCCACATCCTTCTGAATTCCAGCGAGTACAGACACAAAGCCATCAAACATTCCTCGTATAATAACCCTTTCATTCCTGGAACCACCTTGTGAACCACCTCTGGACCCTCTCCAATGCCAGCACATCTCTTCTAAGACGAGGGACCCAAAACTGTTCATAGTACTCAAGGTGAGGCCTCACCAGTGCCTTATAAAGCCTCAGCAATACATCCTTGCTCTTGTATTCTAGACTTCTTGAAATGAATGCTAACATGGCATTTGCCTTCCTTACCACCTACTCAACCTGCAAATTAACTTTCAGGGTATTCTGCACAAGGACACCCAAGTCCCTCTGCATCTCAAATTCCTGGATTTTCTCCACATTTAGAAAACAGTCCACACATTTGTTTTTACTACCAAAGTGCATGACCATGCATTTTCCAACATTGTATTTCATTTGCCACTTTCTTGCCCATTCTCTTAATCTGTCTATGTCCTTCTGCAGCCTACCTATTTCCTCAACACTACCTGCCCCTCCACCAATCTTCATATCATCTGCAAATTTGGGAACAAAGCCATCTATTCCATCATCTAAATCATTTATATACAGCATAAAAATAAGTGGTCCCAACACCAACCCCTGTGGAATGCCACTAGTCACTGGCAGCCAACCAGAAAAGGATCCTTTTATTCCCACTCACTACCCATCAGCCAATGCTCTAACCATGTTAGTAACTTTCCTGTAATACCTTGGGCTCTTAACTTGGTAAGCATCCACTTGGTGGCACCTTGTCAAAGGCCTTCTGAAAGTCCAAATATACAACATCCACTGCATCCCTTTATCTATCGTACTTGAAAAAGAACTCCAACAGATTCACCAGGTAGGATTTTCCCTGAAGGAAACCACCATGCTGACTTTGTACTATCTTGTCCTGTGTCATCAAGTACTCCATCACCTCATCCTTAAAAACTGAGTCCAACATCTTCCCAACCATTGAGGTCAGGCTAACTGGTCTATAATTTCCTTTCTGCTGCCTTCCTCCTTTCTTAAAGAGTGGAGTAACATTTGCTATTTTCCAGTCCTCTGGCACCATGCCAGAGTCCAATGATTTTTGTAAGAACATTGCTAATGCTACCTCAATCTCTAACGCTACCTCTTTCATAACCCTAAGGTGCAGTTCCTCTGGTCCAGGTGACTTACGTACCTTTAGGCTTTTCAGCTTTTTCAGCATCTTCTCTCTTGTAACAGTAACTGCACTCACTTCTCTTCCTTCACACACTACAACATCAGGCATACTGCTAGTGTCTTCCATAGTGAAGACTGATGCAAAATACTCATTTAGTTCATCAGCCGTATCCTTATCCCCTGTTACTATTCTTCCTGCATCATTTTCTATATCCACTCTGATTTCTCTTTTAACATACTTGAAAAAACTTTCACTATCCACTTTGATATTATTTGTTAGTTTGCTTTCACATTTCACCTTTTCTCTTCTAGTGATTTTTTAGTTGCTCTCTGTAGGTTTTTAAAATCTTCCCAATCCTCTAATCTTCTCCCTAATTTTTGCTTTGTTGTATGCCCTTTCCTTTGCTTTTACAATAGCTTTGACTTCCCTTGTCTGCCACGGTTGTACTATTTTACCATTTGAGTACTTCTTCATTTTTGGAATACCAATGTCCTGCACCTTCCTCATTTTTCCCAGAAATGCACGACATTGTTGCTCTGCTGACATCCCTGCCAGCAGCTCCTTCCAATTTACTTTGGCCAACTCCTCCGTCTCTCATCCCACTGTAACTTCCTTTACTCCACTGAAATACTGCTACATCAGACTTTACTTTCTCCCCAGCAAACTTCAAGTTGAACACAATCATATTGTGATCACTGGTTCCTAAGGGTTCTTTTACCTTAAGCCCCCTAATTGCCTCTGCTTCATTACATAACACCCAATCCCATATAGCTGGTCCCCTAGTAGGTTCAACGACAAACTGCTCTAAAAATCTATCTCTTGGGCATTCAACAAACTCACTCTCTTGAGGTCCATTACCAACCTGATTTTCCCAATCGACCTGCATGTTAAAATCTCCCTTGGCTACCATAACATTGACCTTTTGTCTCACCTTTTCTATTTCCTGTTGTAACCTGTGGTCCACCTCCCAGCCACTGTTGGAAGGCCTGTATATAACTGCCATCAATGTCCATTTACCTTTGTAGTTTCTTAACTCAACCCACAAGGATTCAAAATCTTCCAATCCTATGCCACATCTTTCTATTGATTAGATGCCATTCTTTACCAGTGGAGCCACACCTTCCCATCCCTCTGATACAACGTGTAACCTTGGACATTCAGTTCCCAACTACAACCATCCTTCAGCCACGACTCAGTGATGACCACAACATCATACCTGGCAATCTAAAATATTGCAACAAGATAATCCACCTTATTTCTTATACCACGCGCATTTAGATACACCTTGAGTACCATATTTGCTGTCCTTTCTGACTCTGCATCTCTAATGATTTGATTCTCAGCCTGTTGGCTGCAACTAAGTCCCATCACCTGCCTGCCCTTCCTGACAATCTGACTGCATGCTATCTTTACTTTTTTACCATCCATCCTATCCTGAGTCCCTTCACTCCGGTTCCCACCCCCTGCCAAGTTAGTTTAAGCCCTCCCCAACAGCTCTAACAAACCTGCCACGAAAATATTGGTCCCCCTCGGGTTCAGGTGCAACCCGTCACTTTTGAACAGGTCTTACCTCCCCCAGAAGAGATCCCAATTATCCAAGAACCTGAAGCCCTGCCCCCTGCACCATCTTCTCAGCCACACATTTATCTGCCAAATCATCCTGTTTCTACCCTCACTGGTGCGTGACACAGGCAGCAATCCAGAAATTACTACCTGGGGGGTCCCACATCTCAGCTTTCTACCTAGCTCTCTAAATCCTTTTCAGGGCCTCTTTGTTTTTCCTTCCTATGTCATTGGTACCAATATGTACCAAGACATCTAGTTGCTCCCCATCCCGCTCCAAAATGTTGTGGACGTGATCTGAGACAATCCTGACCCTGACACCTGGGAGGCTACATACCATCTGGGTGTCCCATTCATGTCCACAGAATCTCCTGTCTGTTTCCCTCACTGGTTTCACTGGTGTCGTGGCAAATATTTATCAATTAATGTCACTTAAAGTTATAATTACACTGTTACATGATCATGCTTGTGATGTGCAAACTGCCTGCCTCATTTTCTGCAATACCAGACAGCTATGCTTCCAGAGCAGTCGAATGGCAATATGGACATGGAAGATGCTACATAAATGCAAATCTCTCTCCCTCTCCTTCTATAAGGAGCTATTAATGCGTTCAACCAAATAATCATGTTTCCTTTAACGTGCTCCAG
Organism: Mobula birostris; assembly: GCF_030028105.1. Taxonomy (NCBI): domain Eukaryota; kingdom Metazoa; phylum Chordata; class Chondrichthyes; order Myliobatiformes; family Myliobatidae; genus Mobula; species Mobula birostris. Next base: position 146,002,356 of record NC_092370.1, read on the forward strand.
GTTAAGCCTGTTCATTTTGAACTGTATCCTGTACTGAAAGCTAAAATTCTTTAGTCATAGTAGTAGTAGTCATAGTCATACTTTATTGATCCCGGGGGAAATTGGCTTTCATTACAGTTGCACCATAAATAATTAAATAGTAATAAAACCATAAATAGTTAAATAGTAATATGTAAATTATGCCAGGAAATAAGTCCCGGACCAGCCTATTGGCCCAGGGTGTCTGATCCTCCAAGAGAGGAGTTGTAAAGTTTGATGGCCACAGGCAGGAATGACTTCCTATGACACTCAGTATTGCATCTCGGTGGAATGAGTCTCCAGCTGAATGTACTTCTGTGCCCACCCAGTACATTATGTAGTGGATGGGAGACATTGTCCAAGATGGCATGCAACTTGGACAGCATCCTCTTTTCAGACACCACCATCAGAGAGTCTATATATATATACATAAGAGCTAAGCTACATTTGAAAGGTGCACCAATGGTATAACCTGAGACCACACCAATTCAACCTAAAACCATACCAGACCATAAGACATACATTAGGAACAGAATTAGGCTATTCCATCATGGCCGATTTATTATCCCTCTGAACCCTATTCTCCTGCATCCTCCCCATAACCTTTGAACTTCTAATATTCTGAGGCTGTGCCCCGTGGTTCTAGATTTAGGACACGTCCTCCCCACAACCACTCTATCTAGGCCTTTCAATATCTTATAGGTTTCCATCACATTCCCCCCGCCCCCCCATTCTTCTACATTCCAGCAAGTACAGGTGCAAAGCCATCAAATGCTGCTCATACATTAAACCTGTCACTCCTGAAATCATTCTCATGAGCCTCCTCTGGACCCCCTCCAATGTCAACACATCCTTTTTCAGATAAGGGGACCCAAAACTGCTCACAATACTTTGTGTAGTTGAGCCAGTGCCTTACAAAGCCTCAGCATCACATCCTTGCTTTTATATTCGAGTCCTTTCAAAATGAATGCTAACTTTCCATTACAACTGTCACACTTTCACAAATGAAACTGTTGACATTAGTGTTTTCCCTACCAAAAATTGCCTGTGTACCACTTTAAGCCAACTGAATGGCATACTGACATAGAACATGGAATTGTACAGTACAGGAACAGACCACAATGTTGATATTTAATATTAAATTTTAAAGGATTTTTAAAGCAGAATTTTGAGTAGTTTGAGATCTTGAAAGTGATTTTTAAGTCCACCATATAATTCTGAAACTGAAATTCTCAGTGTGTGTGTGCCAAATCCAAAAGGTGGAGGGATTTCTGGCATTGTTGATGAATAATCTCTACTCAGCCTTCCAGCTGGGTGCAGATATTGATTATAATCGACATTTCAATGACAAACTCTGCCACCTTCTTCAGGGAGCACAGCAGGGAAGAGTTTATTCAACATAGTGTATCATTAATAAAGATCATGTCAAGGAATAGGCCATATCTTCATGGTGACTGAGAGCCTAAAATTCTGAAAAGAAGGCATAACATGGCAATCAGATACCCTTGGTAAGTTGGCAATGAACCTGTGGGGAGAAGGCTCAGAATTGTTCAGATGGAATAGAAAGCATTGGACTGGAGAAGTTGTTTCGAATAGCCTTGGACTTCTATTACAGTGGTAATGTTAGAGGCAAAACAACATTATTACACCACAGGAGTGTACTAAAAGACTATTAACCAGACCAAAAGACAGGTTTGCATCAAGAAAATTTGCTTAATCACATGTTTTTAAATCAAATTATTGTTGAATTAACCCCTTGTCATCATGATAGAGCCATTTCTTTCATCTCTGTAGTAGCATTGGTGCCTTACAAACAATGTTCTCCCCATAATAGGGACTGGCTTGGAAATCCATTTGAATGAATATTTATTTTTGTCTACATGAGCTACATGATTGTATTGCACCCTGCAAACTTTGATCGTATCCTTATAGAAGGCATAAAGTAACTTTTAATGTGAGGCACAACTCTTCTGTGAAAATGATTCCCTAAAATGGAATTATTATTGCATTACTCAGATGTAAGCTACACAAAGTGGCAAGATAAATCTGTGACCTATTCTAGGAAAGGCTGGTATTTGCCCGAACCCATGCCACTTACCAATAGAGGTTCTTCCCTTTGTTTCTTTCCCTCTGCCATCAGGTTTCAGAGTGGTCCATAAATCCATGAAAAGTGCCTCACTATTCATTTCTTTCTGAACTATTTAGTTTGTATTTTACTGTAGTTTTATGCCTTTGCATTGTATTGCTGCCACAAAACACCAGATGTCACACCAGATAAGAGAGTGATGATAAATCTGATTATCACCTTCAGATTTTCAGTTTCCCCTTCCAGATCATTCTAAGAATCAGCTGTGCATACATACCACATAACTGAAATTGTGTAAGGATGTTACAAACACTGCATTCTCAAATACGAATACAATATCATACCCTTTGTAGTGGGCAATCCTAACAAACCAATTGCCACTGTCAGTGGCCTAGCATGGGTTGTCATTTTGTATGACGCACCATCCAATCACTCAAATAATAATGCTCCATAAGTCGAAGAACTGTATTCGATCCTTTACTCGCAACTTGAAGCGATGCAATTAAGCGACCAGCTAAAGATATGACACCCAGTGGTTCCCAGAACCAAACTGCCCAGAACAAAGCACGGTAATGTAACTTATTCCCATCGCTCACCACACACCCACCCATGTGATCAGTTACCAATATAAATACACCACACAGAATCCAATACAGATAGAAAACAGATGCACGGCTTCTATGACCTTGAGCAGACAAGGACAGGAATCTACCCAGTCTGCATGCCTCACAAGGATCTGAGGAGCAAACCTTAACCATGTGGCACTCCAGAACTTTACAATTATAAAAACTATCAACACTTGAGCATGCACATACCATAAACACAGCCAAAGCCCTTCAATATCAATGATGTGCATGGGCACAAGGAATCCGGATTCAGAAAAGTTCTAAATCATTCCTGACTGGTCATCATTGTCTACCTTACATTGTCACTATACCAGATGGATAAGTAGCCCTCACAGTATGAGATAATTCTCTCATCCTTGTTTCCTCATTTTAGACCAAACCCTTCCTTGGTGAGCAATGTAATTACACAAATTTAAATTAATGGTTTAATTATCTGAATTAATTGAAAGGCCTCGATAGTGGATGTTGAGAGGATGTAGGGGAGTCTATGAGCAGAGGACACAGTCTCAGAATAGAATGGAGATGAGGAGGAATTTCTTTAGTCAAAGGGTGGTTACTAATATTCATTGCCACTGGTAGTTGGAGGACTCGATATTGGATATATTTAAAGCTGAGGTTAATAGCATCAAAAGTTATGAGGAAACGCTAGAATGGGGCTAAGAAGGAAAATAAAGCAGCCAAAATAGAATGGCAGAACAGACTTAATGGGCAGAATGGCCTAATTGGGCTCCTATGTCTTACAGTTTTATCAACAATCTAGGAGTATGGTAAAGGATCTTTTGCTGCCTAGACCACCAGATCACTCTGTAGTAATCCCCTGAGTGTTTTTCCTTCCAGTGCATAGAAAACAGTGTGTAGAAATATCTTATTACCATTCAAGCTTGCAAGTTGGATGTGAGAGACCATCCGCTTTAGGTACTAGTCACAATTTCCCTGAAATTTTCCATTACCTTAACACATTTCTCCAAAAGCAAACATCCTAGTGATAACAGAAAATACTAAGGATATTCATCAGGGCAGGCAACATTGACAGAGTATCAGTGAAGAATTGAGTCAATAAAGATGGGTCACCACTGGAGAAGATAAGAAAGGATTGTCCGAAGGACAAGGGCCTGAGGATCTCTTGAAGCCAGACCCTGGTGCTGAGATGACCGGCAGTTATTAAAGACTGAGGTGGCCAGGTTTCTAAGGATAAAACAATTTGTCTGGGTCAGCAGGTGGCGAACAAACCAGCAATGCAAAAACCTAACAAATCTCATTTGCACCAGTCTATAACATCAGCCTATGGCTGTAATCATATGTGCAACCACTTTGATGTCCCTGTAGAAAGAGAGTCTCATCTTGAATGGGGACCCTCACTTCTGGTTATGAGCAGAAGAAATGTACACCATTATAATTCGCAGACCACTTAACAGTCAGATGGAATTAGAAAGACAGATATTTAGACAGATTGGAGGAAGGCACTAAAAGAGTTGGAATGTAGTAGAAGGTGATTTTAACTTCATCAGTATTAATTGGGATTGCTTTAGTGCAGGAGGCACAGATGGAGTGGAATTCATAAAATGTATTCAAAAGGGTTTTCTGAAGCAGTATGTAGAAAGCCCTACTAGGGAGAAGCATGCATTTGACATCTTAGAATGAGGATGAGCAAATGATTGAAGGAAAGCCTTCCACTCCAATCCTCAATGCATTTTGGTAAATCGAACCACCTCGCTGTGCTTTCTCTTCCTGCTACAGGCAGAGACGGAAAAGTGCAGCTTTAACAGAGAGGACAATGAAGACGTGGTCAAAGGAGACAGAGCAGCACACAAAAGAACTGCTTTGAATCGATGCACTGGGGCACTTTCAATGACTCCTCAGCAGATCTGAATGAATACATCAGAATCCTCACCAACTTCAGAAGTACTTGCATTTCTGTGTACCTACAAAACATTCCAAGTCCTTCCCAACCAGACATCCCAGATGAACCTCAGGGCTGTGCTTGTGACATTTAGTACAGGTGATGCAGGAATCCAGTTACGACATCTGGATGTAGATCATGAGCACAAAAACGCCAAATTCCGCACTAAATTAGAGTCACAGATGTTTGCTCGACAGCTGTAGCAGGACGTGCACGGCACTTCCTACAACGTGAGGCCAAGTACCATAAACGACAACGACACATCACTTCTGGATGAGCTCAATGCCTTTTATGCATACTTAGAAAGAAAGAACAATGGTAGATCTACACCCGCCTGCTCAAAGTCCCTGATCTCAAATTCCTTGGCATTAACATCTTGGCTGCCTTGTCCTGGGACCATTGATACAATCATAAAGACAAGACACCATGATTCTGACTTCCTTGGAAGCTTAATGAGATTTGGAATGTCACCAAATATTCCAACAACCCTCTAAGATGTACTCTTGAAAATATCCTGACTAGTTGCATCATGTCTTGGAACAGGAACGTAAGAGGCTCGAGAGAGTTGTGGACACAGTCTAGTCCATCATGGGTACAGCCCTTCCCATCACTGACAGCATCTACAGGAGGTGCTGTCTTAAGAAAATGACATTTAACCATCAGAGTTATGCCCTCACCTTGCTGCTACCATACAGCAGGAAGTATAGAAGCTCAAAGAGCTACACCAACTGGTTTTAGGAAAAGCTACTTTCTTATGATCATCAGGTTCTTTAACCAAACTGTACAATCCCTGTCCTGCCTCAGCAGTGAATACCTCATGGACCACCTCTTGCTCTACGATTGATTTTTCTCTGATAGTGATTTTTGTTTGTATTGTATCTTGTATAATGTATAACTTTCGCTCACTGTCCACATTGGTTAGGTACTGGACTGGATCCTGGCGTGGTCTTCTGCTGCTGTAGCCCATCCACTTCAGGATTTGGCATGTTGTGCATTCAGAGATGCTCTTCTGCACTCCACTGTTGTAATACATTGTTATCTGAGATACTGTCACCTTCCTGTCAGCTCGAATCAGTCCCTTATCACCTCATTCATTAACAAGGCATTTTTGCTCCTAAACTGCCTCTCATTGGATGGGAACTCTAAAGACTGTTGTGTGTGAAAATCCCAGGAAATCAACAGTTTCTGAGATACTCAAACAAGTCCAGCTGGGACCAACAATAATGCGCAGACAAAGTCACTCAGATCACATTTCTTCCTCATTCCGATATTTGGTCCAACAACAACTGAACCTCTTGACCATTGTTGTAATGTGAGCATTACTAAAAGTAAGTTAATACTAATTAGGATATGGGGGGTTTTACTTATGTTCTTTTTACTTCCAGTGCTTTGTATGTAGTGTTCCTGCCATGCCGTACGGGTTGTGAAAGCCTCTGTATATACATATCAGTTTTGATGTTCGAGATAAAGTTGTTTCTTTGGGCATGAAGTTGTCAAGTGTGCCTTTTTCAAAGTAGAAGTTACCACAACCATGTCTACATGCTTTTATGCATTGAGTTACTGCCACATGATTGGCAATTTAGATGTTTGAAATTATATACGTATCTTACTGTGATTCACAGTTTTCATTGTTATGAAGTGCAATGTACTACTGCCACATAACAAATTTCATGACATATGTCAGTGCTATTAAACCTCATTCTGATAATGTGTGCAGGAGTACCTAATAAAATGGCCACTGAGGGTATATCTAGGATCCTAAGACATTAGTATATTTGAAAAGGAGTTCCTTATCAAATGATGAAGCAGTGGTATCCAAAGTTCAGTGGCTACTTCTGAAGGCCAGTGAATTTAGATTAAAGGTTCAAGATGTTTATTTTTTCAGTTTCAAAATAAGGCAATTTTATAGAATGCTGTTACAAACTATTGAAGGTTCCTTTCTAAAGTAAAGGTGGTATGGCTTTGACCATTGACATAAGACACACCTGCTAACCTGCTGAACAGCTCCAGGAAGCAGAGGTCCAGGAAATGCACACCAGTGAAGAGTCAGTGGAGGCAAGGTGAACAACTTCACGTTCCTGGAACATCTCAGAGGATCTACCCTAGAACCAACATATTGATGCAATCACAAACAAGGGACACCAGTGACTCAAATTCATTAGGAGTTTGAGGGGATTTAGTATTAGGTGACTGGCAAACGTCTATAGATGTACAATGCAGAGCATTCTGACTGATTAAATCACAATCTGGTATGAAGCCTCCAACATACAGGATCCCAAATGCTGCAGAGGGGTGTAGTCTCAGTCAGTTCCTTCACTGCCACAACCTTCCCCACAGTCGAAGTTATCTTCAAGATCAAAAAGGGACATTTATCATTCAGGACAATCATCATCTAGGACATGCCCTCTTCTCAATATGACCATTCGGAAGGAGGCACAGGAACCTGAAGACCCAGTGATTTAGCAATTAAGAAACAGCTTCTTCCCCTTTGCCATTAGATTTCTGAAAGGTCCATGAACACTGCTTCATTATTCCTTTCTTTTTACTGTTTATTTTGTAATTGTTAATAATTTTATGTCTTTCCACTGTATTGTTGTCACACAAATTTCACATAATACATGACAGTGATAATAAATCTGATTCTATTTCTATAAGACATAAGAGCAGAATTAAGCCACTTGGCCCATAGAAATGTTTCCACTATTCCAACATGTCTGATTTATTCTCCCTCCCAGCTCTATTCTCCTGCCTTCTCCCATAACCTTGACACTCTTACAAATCAAGAACCTCTCAACCTCCACTTAACATACACAGCCAATGACTCGGCCTCCACAGCCATCTGCGGCAATGAATTCCACATATTCATCTCCCGCTAGGTGAAAAAAGTCCTCCTCATCTTCAGAACAGAAGGGACATGCTCTACTCTGAGGCTGTACCCTCTGGTCCTAGTCTCCCCCGCTATAGGAACTTTCTTCTCCACATCCACTCTCTCTAGGCTTTTCAATATTCAATTGGCTTCAATGAGATCCCCCCTCATCCTTCCAAACTCCAGCAAGTACAGGTCCAGAGCCATTAAATGCTCTTCATATGTTAACCCTTTCATTCCTGGAATCATTCCCACGAATTTCCTCTGGATCCTCTTCAACACCAGTATGTTTTCTTAAGTAAAGGCCCCAAAACTGCTCTCAATACTCCAAGTGGAGTCTGAACAATGCCTTATAAAGCCTCAGCATTACATCTTTACTTTATATTCCAGTTCTCTCAAAATGAATACTAACAGTGAATTTGCCTTCCAAGTGTGAGGTGCTACATTTTGGGAGATCAAATGTAAAGGGAAAGTACGGAGTTAATGGCAAGACCATTAACAACATTGATGTAAAGAGGAATCTTGGGGTCCAGGTCCATAGCTCACTGAAATTGGCTGTACAAATTGAAAGGATAGTTAATAAGGTGCATGGTATAGTGGCCTTTACTAGGTGAGGCATTGAGTTCAACAGTCAGGGAGTTATGTTATAGCTTTACCATACTCTGGTTTGGCAATATCTGGAGTATTGCTTTCAGTTCTGGTCACCCCATAATAGAAACATAGAAACATAGAAAATAGGTGCAGGAGTAGGCCATTCGGCCCTTCGAGCCTGCACCGCCATTCAGTATGATCATGGCTGATCATCCAACTCAGAACCCTGTACCAGCCTTCCCTCCATATCCCCTGATCCCTTTAGCCACAAGGGCCATATCTAACTCCCTCTTAAATATAGCCAATGAACTGGCCTCAACTGTTTCCTGTAGCAGAGGATTCCACAGATTCACCACTCCCTGTGTGAAGAAGTTTTCCCTCATCTCGGTCCTAAAAGGCTTCCCCTTTATCCTCAAACTGTGACCCCTCGTTCTGGACTTCCCCAACATCGGGAACAATCTTCCTGCATCTAGCCTGTCAAATCTCTTTAGGATTTTATACGTTTCAATAAGATCTCCCCTCAATCTTCTAAATTCCAACGAGAATAAGCCTAGTCGATCCAGTCTTTCATCATATGAAGCTCCTGCCATCCCAGGAATCAATCTAGTGAACCTTCTTTGCACTCCCTCTATGGCAAGAATGTCTTTCCTCAGATCAGGGGACCAAAACTGCACACAATACTCCAGGTGTGGTCTCACCAAGGCCTTGTACAACTGCAGTAATACCTCCCTGCTCCTGTACTCGAATCCTCTTGCTATGAATGCGAGCATACCATTCGCCTTTTTCACCGCCTGTTGTACCTGCATGCCCACTTTCAATGACTGGTGTATAATGACACCCAGGTCTCGTTGCACCTCCCCTTTTCCTAATTGGCCACCATTCAGATAATAATCTGTTTTCCTGTTTTTGCCACCAAAGTGGATAACTTCACATTTATCCACATTAAATTGCATCTGCCATGAATTTGCCCACTCACCTAACCTATCCAAGTCACCCTGCATCCTCTTAGCAGCCTCCTCACTGCTAACACTGCCACCCAGCTTCGTGTCATCAGCAAACTTGGAGATGCTGCATTTAATTCCCTCATCTAAGTCACTAATATATATTGTAAACAACTGGAGTCCTAGCACCGAGCCTTGTGGTACCCCAATAGTCACTACATACCATTCTGAAAAGGTCCCGTTTATTCTCACTCATTGCTTCCTGTCTGCCAACTAATTCTCTATCCACATCAATACCTTACCCCCAATACTGCGTGCTTTAAGTTTGCACACTAATCTCCTGTGTGGGACCTTGTCAAAAGCCTTTTGAAAATCCAAATATACCACATCCACTGGTTCTCCTCTATCCACTCTACTAGTTACATCCTCAAAAAATTCTATGAGATTCGTCAGACATGATTTTCCTTTCACAAATCCATGCTGACTTTGTCTGATGATTTCACTGCTTTCCAAATGTGCTGTTATCACATATTTGATAACTGAATCTAGCATTTTCCCCACCACCGATGTTAGGCTAACCGGTCTATAATTCCCCGGTTTCTCTCTCCCTCCTTTTTTAAAAAGCGGGGTTACATTAGCCACCCTCCAATCCTCAGGAACTAGTCCAGAATCTAAAGAGTTTTGAAAAATTATCACTAATACATCCACTATTTCTTGGGCTACTTCCTTAAGCACTCTGGGATGCAGACCATCTGACCCTGGGGATTTATCTGCCTTTAATCCCTTCAATTTACCTAACACTACTTCCCTGGTAACATGTATTTCCTTCAGTTCCTCCATCTCACTAGACCCCCTGTCCCCTACTATTTCCAGAAGATTATTTATGTCCTCCTTAGTGAAGACAGAATCAAAGTAGTTATTCAATTGGTCTGCCATGTCCTTGTTCCCCATAAGCAATTCACCGGTTTCTGTCTGTAGGGGACCTACATTTGTCTTAAACAATCTTTTTCTTTTCACATATCTATGAAAGCTTTTACAGTCAGTTTTTATGTTCCCTGCCAGTTGTCTCTCATAATCTTTTTTTCCTTTTCCTAATTAAGCCCTTTGTCCTCCTCTGCTGGACTCTGAATTTCTCCCAGTCCTCAGGAGCATTTGGAGGCTATGGAGAAGCTCAGAAGAGTTTAACCAGGATATTGCCTGGATTAAAGGGTATGTGCTATAAAAAAGCGGTTGGACAAACTTAAATTGTCTTTACAGTAGCAGTGGCTGATGGTGCACCTGATATAAGTTTATAAGATCATGAGAGACAGAGAGAGAGTTCTCTTAAAATAGAAATGCCTAACACTAGGATGTGTGCATTTAATGTGTGAAGGGGAAGTTCAAAAGAGGTGTGGAGGGCATTTTTCTTATAAGACATGCAGAGAATGCACTGCTAATAGTGGTGATGATTTAACAGAGGTGTTTAAGGAGCTGCATATACAGCAGAGAAATGAAAGTGCAGAAAATGGATAAACAAGCTATGTGCAGACACAGGGATTAGATGCCATTCATCATGAGCTAAAGGGCCTCTTCTTGTTCTATATTTGTCCGTAAAACTTTGAAGGCACCCACAATTATTCAAGACAGTTCAAATTAAGAATTGAAAACTTAAAATCAATTATTTGTTTATGAATTCAAGAGTACTGGAAACTCAGTGCTGCAGCAGGACGCATAGATTATGTGCCAGGATCCAAGAGCAGCTCCCCCTGTAATGAGGAACTGTAGCAATTCTGGGTCCAGTCCTGAACTCCAGATAGAGGTCATGTAGCTAAGAAACTGTGAAAGAACATTGCCTGCAAGTATGGTGCTTCCACGTTTATAGATAAGTCATGAAGCTAATTTCGACCCAAGAAGTCCCAAAGATTGTTGCTATGAACGTACTAACATATTGAACTTCCAGGAAGTACTCGGTAAGGTGCCTCCTGAAAATTTGCTGCATTGCATAAGAGCTCATGTGGTTAGGGGCCGTACATTAGCATAACTGCCTAACTACAAGAAAACTGAGTCAGATTGAATGGTAATTTCCAGATTGGCACTCAGTAATTAATGTCACAGAAAATTAGAGGTGCGTCCTCAACTAATTATAATCTCTTGATTTGATGAACAGACTGAATATTCTGGCCAAACTGGTTGATGACGCAAAAATAGTTGGGTTAGCAAGTTGTGACGAACCTGCAGAGTCTCCTCAGGGATATAGGGTTAAGTGAGTGGGCAAACAGTTGTAAGATAGAGTATGATGTAGAAAAATATGAAGTTGAGAAAATGAAAGAAAATTCAACTTATTATTTAAAAGAAGTGAGACTATAAATGATGTAATGATGTGGTACCAAGACATTGAAGAGCCCACATGCATGAAATTCATGAAGTTAGTTAGAAGGTTAATAGAATGTTGGCCTTTATTCCAAGAGGCAGGAAATATAAAAGCAGAGAAGTCCTGATGCAAGTTTACATGACAGTGGCGAGACAATCCCCAAACTACCATGTAAGGTTTTGTTGTCCATATTGAGGGAAGGATGTGCTTGCATTAGAGGCAAAGCAGAGGAGGTTCACAAGATTGGTTGCTGGTATAAAGGTTTTGATATACGAAGAACAGTTGAGCCTATACTCATAACAGCATAGCAAAATGAAATGATCTTTGTGAAAAATGAGATGCAAAAGAGGGAAACTGACAGGGTAGATACAGAGAGGATGATTTGCCTAGTAGGATTTATCCAAAAACAGAGGGCATAGTTTACAACTCCCTTGTCCATTCGTCCCCCCCATCCCTTCCTACTGATCTCCCCTCTGGCACTTATCCGTGTAAGCGGAACAAGTGCTACACATGCCCTTACACTTCCTCCCTTACCACCATTCAGGGCCCCAAACAGTCCTTCCAGGTGAGGCAACACTTCACCTGTGAGTCGACTGGGGTGATATACTGCATCCGGTGCTCCCGATGTGGCCGTTTATATATTGGCGAGACCCGACGCAGACTGGGGACCGCTTTGCTGAACATCTACGCTCTGTCTGCCAGAGAAAGCAGGATCTCCCAGTGGCCACACATTTTAATTCCACATCCCATTCCCATTCTGACATGTCTATCCACAGCCTCCTCTACTGTAAAGATGAAGCCACACTCAGGTTGGAGGAACAACACCTTATATTCCGTCTGGGTAGCCTCCAACCTGATGGCATGAACATCAACTTCTCTAACTTCCGCTAGGCCCCACCTCCCCCTCGTACCCCATCTGTTACTTATTTTTATGCACACATTCTTTCTCTCACTCTCCTTTTTCTCCCTCTGTCCCTCTGAATATACCTCTTGCCCATCCCCTGGGTCCCCCCCTCCCATCTTTCTTCCCGGACCTCCTGTCCCATGATCCTCTCGTATCCCCTTTTGCCTATCATCTGTCCAGCTCTTGGCTCTATCCCTCCCCCTCCTGTTTTCTCCTATCCTTTTGGATCTCCCCCTCCCCCTCCAACTTTCAAATCCCTTACTCACTCTTCCTTCAGTTAGTCCTGACGAAGGGTCTCGGCCCGAAACGTCGACTGCACCCCTTCCTACAGTTGCTGCCTGGCCTGCTGCGTTCACCAGCAACTTTGATGTGTGTTGCTTGAATTTCCAGCATCTGCAGAATTCCTGTTGTTTGGGCATAGTTTCACATTAGGCAACTGCCCATTTCTGATGGAAAACAGAAGGCACTTCTTTTCTTAGAGTGCAATAAAGCTTCAGAATCCTGCAGGCCTGGGATTTGTGGGAGGTGGAATTTTTAAGTACACTGCATGTCCAAGGCAGAGAGGGACAGACATTTAAGCTGGAAAGAAGTCCAGGATATGAGAGAGAACAGGGACAGAAAACAATTGTTGAAACTAAGATTGACTCAGCCAGATTCTTATAGAAGGAAGAGGCAACCTCATGGACTGACTGGTCTTCTCCAGTTCCAGCTTTGTACCACTTCTGGTCTTATATCATACTTTGACTGCCACCTCAGTTTCTAGACCTTCTAACGAAAGAGTGCAAATAGACAGCACTGGAGCTAAGCAACAAAATGCTTCAAGCAGGTGGATCTCTTTCTACTTACCTGTGGTTCTTCAACCATGCTTTTGAATGGAAAACATTTCTCAACCAGCAAAGCATGAAGAATATCATTCAGATACAATCTAAATGCAATTGCACAATTCTACTAGGACGTTAATTCATTTACTACTGATACTCCAGATGAGAAAAAAGTTATCATGCTGTCACTCTGCCACTGTGGTTTTTTTTAGAAACAACCCGGCTTCTGTAGTAAGTCACCTTTTAACCTGCACTAATATACCTTTATGGGAACCCTGTACCCATCATGCCACAAGGGAGTTACCAACAGCAGGCTGCCCCAGGTAACACCGATTCCAGACTCCATAAAACACTCAGGGTACCACCATGTGGTCTCATGATCTGCACTAAAGCATTGGCTTCAGACAGCTGGGGTTACATTCACCTCGTTTTCAATAACACATAGCTGGTGCAGCAGCAACTCTATAGCTACATTTACCACCCTCTCCTTTAACTAAGAATCAGAAACAGCAGGTCATGTGTCGACTTAAGCTTGATTTGAGGTTCAATGAGATCATGGCTGATCTGACCTTGGTCCTTGCTCCTCTTTCTCACTTGTTCCCCAAGACAATTAACTCCCCTACAGTCCAACACTCCATCACAGACTTGACAAGGGCACTGTTAGTAGAGCAGCTGCCTCACAGTGCCAGAGATTCCAGTTCAATCCTGACCATGGGTGTTGACTGTATGGAGTTTTCACACTCTCCACGTGGCCACAGAGGTTTCTTCAAGGAGCCGCTGCTTTCCTCCTACTTCTTAAAGGTGTGTAGGTTAGTTAGATAGTAGGTAAATTGACCACTGTCACTTGTCCCCAGTGTATAGAAGAGTGGCAGAATCCTGAGAATAGTCAATGAAAATATGGGGAGAAGACAAAAATATAAGATTAAATTATTGTTAATGGACAGTTGATAATCCGTGCAAACTTGATGGGTTCTTACATTCAGACCAGAATTTCCTCCTGTCATTAAACTTGTGCATTAGTTTTCTTTAGATGCATTATTTGTAATTACCTCTCGAAGTCCAACCCTACATCCCTGTTGTAAGAGGTGGAAATGGGCAAGGCTGGCCAACAGGGCTCTGGTGAAACTGTGTAGGTCAACCCCCGTACAGGTGAAACGTTGATGAACTCCAACCGTACAGAGGTCACTGATGGCGTATGCTCCACCGGGAGTTAAGAGCCCAAGAAGGAAAAGAAGATTATGTGTGATTGCTGACTTTCACCTTGCAGGGACTTAGAAAATTTTAGAAGAAAACCATCAGTCTGGGAGCATTTTAATTTACGTCAACAAGAACATTACTGATGGATGTAACAGTCAAGAATTTCTGTTCAGGCACACTTACCTCTGGGAAGTTTTCTTATATTTTCTCCTAAGGGAAAGAAACAAAATAACATGAATCAGGATAATGGAATATTTTATGTGCTTGTAATTTTATTAATGTACAAATAAAAATTGTTTCATCTGAATGTTCTTTAGACACCAAGGAAAAAAACAAAAATGAAGACATTCTTTACAATTCTAAATAGTGACTTGATTCTGCCCTGTTGAGTCAAATGTTCGAGTTTCCCATTACAGGTGAAAGGTCTTTACCAAAACCTTCTCCAATTTTAATTTTCAGAATCTGCTTGCTGTCCCTTCGTTATTGTCTTCATTAAGAAACAGGAACTGGAGTGGGACACTTTGAACATTGCCCGCTTCACTGTTCATTAACATCATGGCTATTTTTCTACCTCTCTGGCAATTTCCCACTCATTCAAGTATCCATAAGCCTACCACTTCTGCTTTGAAAGAACTCCATGACTGAGCCTCTGTACCCCTCCAGGCCAATCCTCAGCATGAAGAAATACCTCACTTCAGTCACAAATTGCTTACCCCTTAGCTCTGACACTGTAGCTCCTGGTTCTAAAACTCAACTAAGAGATATGTGCCACTTGCATCCAGCCCTGTGTCTCATTCTTCTCAACTCGGGAGAATCCATGAGTCTCTCCACAGACAGCAAACCCGCTATCCTGGGAACTAATCTAGTAAAAGCTCACTGCACTTCCTCTATTGCAAGAAATTGTTTTATGCAAGGAGATGAAAACAATATTTTATAGTCCAAGCTGCACCTATATAAAAGGCCCTATATGATTGCAATAGGGTGACATAAGCTTTGCATTCAACCCCACTTTCAACAAAAGGCCAAGAAAACATTTGCCCTCCTAATCATTTTCTGGATTTTAGTGACTTGTTTACAGGGGTATCTGGTTCCTTTGAACTCCAATATATCCCAATATGTCTCCACATTGCAACTTCTCCATATTCTAGCTAATTGCCATTTTCTTACCCAGGCAGTCAAATTGTCCAATTCCCTTGAAGCATCCTAATTCCCAGTCACAATTCCACCTCAGTTCTGTAATATCAGGAGGATTGGGAATATGATATTGGAATACCTCGGAAATGTTCGAAAGTTCCACAAACATTTCAACTGGAAATCGCTGATATCTTTTAGATCAACAGGATAATTCCATTCTTTATTACTTAAAGAAATAAAATTATCTTTATAATTGAAAACTTAAATGTTCAAAGAATAACTGAAGGATAAATATATTAAAAAATAAGAAAATACTAGATATATTTAATAGCTCAGGCACTTCTGGTCCTCCGGTCAAGATAGCGCCTGTGTGCAATGCTCCTCAGGTCGACATCCTCTGGATAGATCATGAAATCAGACATTTCTCTTCTTTTATGTTTCTTACGTTTGTTTTTCATTTTGAATGTGATTCTGGAACTGTTGGAACATATAATATGCAGTTTGGGAATTGTTTGGGTGTTTCAGTGCTCTGCAGTCTCTGAGGGGATTCCTGGAGGCCGAGGCTGGAACCTCATGGCAAGAAGGCTACGAGCTGATGTTTCACTCCAATTTGCTGATTATGGCTTCCATTGTTTGCCAATTAAAGTGATGAGGAAAATTGAAATGCCAGCTGACTGCCTTTTTTATTGCTGGTGAGATCGCTCTACTACACAGAGGGGAGACTGCCTTTTTATTGCTGGTGAGAGAGAATGTTGCCCAGATTCTCTGCATTTTGGATGTGTACTTGGACTGTGGACTTTTTTTCAGTGTTATGGTTTTTTTTTGTATTCTGTGTTTTTTGCCCGAACTTACTCATTTTTCTGTGTGTGGGAGAGGGGGCTTTTGGGGGTTGATATGCCTGTTCTGTTCTTGTTCCTTTTTTTGAGTGGGGAGGAGGGTTTTGGGGATTGATGATCATGCTGCCATTCTTTTCTTTCTTGGTTTCGTGACCATCTGGAGAAGAAGAATTTCAGAGTTGTATACTTTAATAGTAAATGAACCTTTGAAGCCTTTGAGACCATCTATCCAGCTTAGTGACCTTAAGAAAAATGCATCACACAGTAGATCAGCAAACAAATCACAGGAAGAACTCAGTAGGCTAAGCAGCATCTATGGAGATACAAAGTGTATGTCAGTGTTTCAGGTTAAGAGCCTTTCCTTCTCATGACTGAGAAGTAAAGCCAGCCAGTGTACACAGTGCTGTGCAAAAGTCGTAAGCTCATGTATACACAGCTAGCGTAGCTAAGATAAGAAACCCAATTCTGATCTGGTTTTCTTGTGGACTGAGAGTGGGAAGGGAGAGGGGAGGGAGCGAGAAGCACCTGTGAAACATTCTGTAATGATCGATAAAGAGTCTTGGCCAAAACATGGAATCTTTAATCCTTTTCAGATACTGTAACGCCTGACCTGCTGATTACCTGCAGTATTTTTATACGTTACTCTGCATCTGCGGAGTGTGCATGTGCGAGCGTGCGTGTGTGTGTGTGTGTGTGTGTGTGTGTGTGTGTGTGTGTGTATATATGAGTGTGAGTATGTGTGTGAGAGTGTGTATGTGTATGAGCGTGAGTGTGTGTGTGTGTGTATGAGTGTGTGAGTGTGTGTGTGTGTATGTGTGTATGTGTGTGTGTGTGTGTGTGTCTGTGTGGGTGTGTGCGTGTGTGGGTGTGTGCGTGTGTGTGTGTCTGATCTAACTCCGCTTGTCACCTACGGGTCTCTGTCTCCTCCCTCGCCAGTTTATTTTTCCTGTTCTTTCTCGGTCCTGACGCAGTCTCAATCCCAAACAACGACTTACATCTTGTCTGCACAGAAGCTGCATGACCCACTGAGTTCAACCAGCGTTCTTTATTTCTGCAGCTCCAGTCTCTTCGGTCTTCACATTTTAAATCAGGATTGACATAACTCAATATAATAATGTGGCGATAAATCACAAAAGCTGAAAGTTCTACATTTAATCTGCGCAACTCCCGATTCGATAAAGTTTGCAAAATTCCCAAGGAAACACCATCTTTATAGTTGCTTACAAAAGCTTTACGGGACGAGCGTATTTTGCCACTTGCACTAAACAAATTAACAATCCAAAACAGACCAGTGTGTTGAGTTTGCCATTCCGTAGGGTTTTAATGTTCCGTCCGGTTGCGTTAAAATAACTGGCCGCTATCCAAACGGTGTTTAAGTAATTGGCGATTGCAATCTTGTGATTAGTGAAGCATCGCAGGGCTCGGCACAATTATTACTCACACAGGATTAAATATTGATAATGCAAAAATGGGTTAAAACAATAACTATTGAGCGAGCGAGTCTGCACTTTTGGTAAAGCCACTGAATATATTGTTGCTCGAACTGCAGAAACGAATTGTTATATTATCTATCCGATCTCAATCAAGGGATCGATACGGGTTTTCCAATCTGACTTCGCAGCGATTCCACCAGCAGGTTAATAGATGTCAACTCCCTCTCTTGGCGCAAACCCTCGACTCAACTCGTCCACGCCGACCAGTGGGCACCCTTCCGTATTAACCTCATCGCCCGGCAGTTGGTCAACAGCCCTCTATGCCGAAGCATCCAAAATGTCCCTCCGCAAAATGTCTCAACAAGGTTATAGCTCGGGGGCAAACTAATATCCCCTCAGCTCAATATCCAGTTTCTACATCCCTCTTCGAAGTACTTAACCGTATCCACCACCTCAAAATGCGGGAGGCCGAATTCAATCAACGTTAAAGGAACATGAAAGACTGCCAGACAGCACGGCTGTTAACATCATGATACGCTACAAACTGGCTAGAAGGCAATGGGAATTTGTAATCCGTCCCATCACAAAACGCTTCAAACAGTTTTAGAAACAGTGAAGGTTAAATTTAATTCACGGTTGAAGATCCCATGAGCTATATGCATACTCTATCAGATTAAAGTCAATTCTGTTACTGTTACCCCGTAGATATATTTTCGCAGGGTTATTTTGGTCTTCTGATGTTTAAGCGCTCTGGTTAACAAACCCAAAGCAGAAATGCCATCCTCTGACGAAAGGGTAAATGAAAAGCGCTGATCTTCCGATCGCATCCAAATGTAAAAGCGGTTTCATTAGCGAAACATTTCTCACGCATGGAACAGGTGGCTGTCTCCAGATGCTATGCTACAACTAACTGAGCAATATTGATGTTCCAAACACAATCTCAGTAAATGGGAAAGTATGAAAAGTAAAATTTTAAAAAACACAGATTCATACATTATTTAAGACGATAGGCATGTTAGTTACTTGTAAACAAACGGTATTTTGTCAATGCCATTTGGGGAGGATCAAGTATTACTAAAAAGTCATGTTATACTTACAGTCCTCTTAGCCGCAGCCATATTTTCTCTATTTGCTCTGGTTGCAGGTATTTCAGGGAGTTGCTCTCAAACTCTTCGATTTCCTTAGTTGGTGATTCCATGCCTTAAACTCCAAGGTATGAGTAAATTTCTAAACTTTAAAGCTGCTTAGGAGAGGCTATCATCTTGTCTACAGAAAATGGAAATCTTTGGAACTTTAACGCTGCAAAGCACCGACTAATGCCGTTCAGACTGAACGTACATTAATATTGAAGTCTCGTAGTACATGTTTGAAGGAAACTGTCGCAGTTTGCATTGGGACAGAAATTATGTTGGTGGTGCTTTGCGTCCAAATGCAGGAGTGATAATTGTCATAAACCAGCTTTGCAATCAGCAAAAGTGGCTGAAGGCTCTTCAACCTAAACACTAGTAATAACTGAGTGGGAGGGCGGGATAGCACATGCGCGGCTTCGTCGGTTTTTTTGTCCCAGACTCATCGCAACACTTGCGGAGCTCCGGATCGAGTGTAGGTACAGTGGAGAGGTTCGGCTAATCCGTGATCACACACGTAAAGCACCGGGAGGAAAGAGAGATTAATCAATTCCAACTGAAATTAGCCGAATTGTTTGCTATAGAATCTTGCTGAATAATTTAAAAAAGAATCCGTGAATTTTCTAGAGTTTAGATTTTTTTAAAAACAACATACTACATCCGGGTGCGCTGCGTTTTCTTCTCATACGTAAAACAGAAAATATCCGTTTATGAGTAAACCCGTATTTATGTCAATTTTCTTGAAAGGACAAATAGAATGCAAAAACATGAAATCATTTTAACATTTCTGTATCGGAGAAAGTATGAACAGCGGACAACTATTCTTGCCAGCAGCAGGTGGCAGTACTGAACCTAAACCGATGTGATTTTGATTCGTGGACTTCATACCACAGAAGCTGTAAAGGGTACATTCACACGTCCGTTCCTATTTTATTGAATATAATAGGGGCATATGGGGTGTCCAGGGAGGGGTAGCTTGCCGTGTCCAATTTGGGGCAGCTCACTCACCTTTGGTCCCCGCTGGGCACTCAGCTCTCACCTACGGCTCCAATTAGCGACAGCGGCCACACTCCGATACACTGCTTCGACAGGTGCACTGAACCAGATGAGGGTAGCTGGTGGGTTTCACACCCCGGTAAAGCCAACTCCAGCAGACTGGGCGGATGAGATCTACAGTGAGATCCAAAGCCTAGGAAGGCGGCATTGCAACGCTCCGTGGAGAGCGAGGAGCATGACAAGGCACAAATGAAATCATGATCATCCATTGCGACCAAGGAAGAACCCCAGTGGTGGCGACCACTCGTACCACTGAACCCGGACTCCTGAGGCCGAGAGAGTGGAACTGCTCCAGTAAAATGGCTTTTCCACTTTAAAAACTCTCCCGCACAGGTTTCAATCATCTTCGGCTACGACGAACAACCATCGCCCCCCCCCAACACACACACACACACACACACACACACACACACACACACACACACACACACACACACACACACACACACACACACACACACACACACACACAGTTACATGCCCCACCGGGGTAACGATGTGTTTGATCGTGGAAAAAAAAATCCACAATGAAGTGGTGTAGTCTACTTAAACACTTACCTGCAATTTGTTATTAGTTTTAAATTCTTCAACAATTCACTGCTGGGTTGCATTTTCATCCAATTTTTCAGCTGTTCTGGGTGGGCTGCGGTGAAAATTTGCTGGCGAACAACGTGAATTATTATTGCTAATAGTTGTACTTTTCTTTAATTTCTCTTCTCAGACTGGCAACTGTGAACGCGGCTTTACCCGATATTATTCTACATCTGTTCTACATCAGGTTTGAAATCATGGAAATATTGAAAAAAAATGAGTAATATTTGTACCAGAAAGACAAAACCTGGCTCTCAAACATCCCAGAATTCACAATTCCAATTTTACATCTATTTTAAAGGTATTTTGAAATTACTGCATTCAAATGGATGTTAGGAAACGAGAAGTTAAGTAGCATATTGAGTATTTCCATCAGTATTCTCTGAGTGTTTAGTAGGGTACCAGATCCAAGAGACTCAAAAGAAACTGCATATACTGGAATTTGGAGCAACAGACTCCCACTCTCCCCTCCTCCACCTGCCTATCATTCCACTCACCTGGATCCACCTATCACCTCCAGGCTATTGCCCCACCCCTTCCCTCTACTGCAATCTCCATCAGTCCAAATGAAACATGAAATGTCATCTCTGTCTTTCCTTCCATGAATGTAACCTGACCCATTGAGTTCCTCCAGCTTTTTATATGTTACTATCATCCAGAGCACATAAATAAGGTTAAGTCTCATTTTTGACCTTGGCAGGAGATAGCTCCACACACTCAATATCACTTTGATATCCAAGATTAACTCAACCTTGAGTACCTTCAGCAACTAAACCTCAGTAGTGCTCTTGGACAAAGAATTCTGAAGATTCACAACCTTAGTGCAAAATAAGATGCTGCTCTGGGTAGGAAGGCTGATATAAAGAGGTTTCAAGGTGATATAGAGAAACTGCATCAACGGGTAAGACAGAATATTATATCAAATATAATAGGGAAAATAGCTGAAGTCACCCAAAATGATGTATAAAATGGAAAACTGAACTCTTTTATAAATGTTAAAATGTTGATGTTTAAAGTGACTTAGGTGACCCTGTATGCAACTTACTAAAAGCCAATGCACAAGCAATAATGAAAACAAATAATATGTATGAGAGGTCTGAGTAAGAATGTCTTACTCTAATTACGTACAACTTTGGGGATTCTGCACCTGGAGGTTGTGTACGGTTTCAGTGTTACCTAATAAAATACTTAGCATAAAGGTGATGCAATGGAGACTCTGTATACTGGTTTGCTGAACGATGACAGAGTGACAGACTTGACCTGTATTCTCCAGAATTTAGAAGAATGAGAGGAGATGCCACTGAAACGTATAAAATTCTTACTAAGTTCAAGTTTAATTATCATTCAACCATACATGAGCATAGCCAAATGAAACAAAGTTCCACTGGGACCAAGGTGCAAAGCATATTACCAGCAGCACACAGCACACTACACATAGCACTTAACGCAAATAGCATGCATGGTTACAATTTCAGAAAAAAAAACATGTAGTCACAAAGAGACACAAAAATAACTTAGCCAAGTTCCTGTATGGGATCATTAAATTGTTGGTAAATTATTCTGGTTCAGCTTGTTCTTCCACTGACAGACACTGGAGAGCTGTACCAAGTGAACACCAGAGGGCAGTACTGCCTCAGTGTCTCCTCCCCTGGGTGACTGCAACAGGTAGCCCCAGTGCCTCAGCCTAGACCTAATCCTCACCACAATTTGGTCCTTTCAAAGTGAATGGTAGGGCACTGAGAAGTGTGGCAGAACAAAGGGATATAGGAATACAGGTCCATAATTCATTGGAAGTGGTGTCACAGGTAGATAGGGTCATAAAGAAAGCTTTTGGCATATTGAGCTTCATAAATCAAAGTATTGAGTACAGGAAAAGGAATGTTATGTTGAAGTTGTATAAGACATTTGTGAGGCCTAATTTGGAGTATTCTGTTCCGTTTTGGTTACCTACCTACAGGAAAGATGTAAATTAGGTTGAAAGAGTACAGAGAAAATTTACAAGGATGTTGTTAGGTCTGGAAGACCAGAGCTGTAAGGAAAGATTGAATAGGTTAGGACTTTATTCCTTGCAATGTAGAAGACTGAGAGGAGATTTGATAGAGGTATTCAAAATTATGAGGGTTATAGGCCAGGCAGCATCTAGAAAAGAGTACAGTTGATGTTTCAGGCCGAAACCCTTCAGCAGGACTGGAGAAAAGAGCTAGGGAGTAGATTTAAAAGGTGGGGGAGGGGAGAGAGAAACACAAGGTGATAGATGAAACCTGGAGGGGGAAGGAAGTTGATTGGTGAAAGAGACAGAAGGCCATGGAAGAAAGAAAAGGGGGGAAGAGCACCAGAGGGATGTGATGGATGGGCAAGTAGATAAGGTGAGAGAGGAAAAGGAGTGGGAAATAGTGAAGGAGGAGGGTGGGGGGCATTACTGGAAGTTTGAGAAATTGACTTTCATGCCATTAGGTTGGAGGCTACTATTACGTAACCGGCAACAATGAATATCAATCGAGTCAGGTTATATAAAAACAACCAAATATTTATTAAACATGGATAAACTATAAAAAAAACAAACGAAAACCTAACCGGAAGTTAACCGCTATGTGGCCATTCAACAAAATGTCACTCGATACTGGTTCTTAAAGCGATAAATGAGAAAACAGTTCTTAAAGCAGTAAATTCAAAGTTTACACATTCAATTGGGAGAGACTTCTCTGGAGAAGGATTTCTTCATAGATGTGACTTTCCTGCTGGTTCTATCCAAAGGATTTACGATGAAGGAAATAAACGGCTTAAAAACAACTGACCTTTATTTCTAGAGAGCAAACCTTGCATGAACTTCCTTGCTCTTTTGGCAGGAGTTACCTTCGGTGCAGGTCACTACTTCTTCGACGAAGACTCAATAAGGTCGATCTTTTATTAAACTGCCAAACATTACCAACTTCTCTTAATCTTTCAGATCCTGTACTTCAATAAAGTCTTCACTCTCCAATACTGCTGAAAAGATACATCAACAAACCTGGCAGAAATTGCCAGTCCAGCGCTGTTGTACCTTACAATAGAATGTAGAACTCCGTTTTAAATTGAAACTGCGTCATAAAAAAAAACACACACAACGGAGCGGAGTCTCTGGCTAACGTTCTAACTGGAAAACTAACTGCCTCACTCAAGGGGTCTCACTTTTATATACCTGTGGAGAACAGATCATCGTGTGACCTCCCAACAGCGGGAAAATCACATCAGATGACCTCCAACAAAAAAAACCATTACACCATGGTCATAAGACAGTCACAAGATCTCCATGAGGTATGTAACAGCAACCCAAACAGAATATAAGGTGTTGTTCCTCCAGCCCAAGTATAGACTCATCACGAAAGTGGAGGAGGCCATGGAAAGACATATCGGAATGGGAATGTGAAGTGAAATTGAAATGGGTGGCCTCTGGGAGTCCCAGTTTTTCTGGTGAACAGAGCATAGTTGCTCGGCAAAGCAGTCTCCCAGTACATGTCAGGTCTCACTCATATGCAGGAGGCCTCACCATGAGGACCGGACACAGTATATGATCCCAAGTGGGAATGGGAAGTGTTGCCTCACCTGGAAGGGCTGTTTAGGACCCTGCATGGTAGGAGGTGTAGGGGCACTTGTTCCACTTGCAAGGATAAGGGTCAGGAGGGAGATCAGTGGGGGGGAACGAATGGACAAGAGAATAGCGTAGGGAGCGATCCCTGCGGAAAGCAGAAAGTTGGGGGGAAGCAAAGAAAATCTACAGATGCCTGAAGTCAAAGCAACACACACAAGATGCTGGAGCAAGTTAGACAGCATCTATGGAAAAGTGTTAACAGTCGACATTTTAAGCTGAGACCCTTCTTCAGAACTGGAAAAAAATTATACAAGTTCAGAAAAGATGGAGTGAGGGGCAGTAGAAGTGCCAGGTGGTAAGTGATAGGGGGAGTGGCGAGGTTGATTGAGCTGGGAGGTTGATTGATGAAAGAGATAAAGGGCTGGAGAAGGGAGAATCTGATAGTAGAGGACAGAATGTCATGGAAGAAAGAAAAGGGGGAGGAGCACCAGAGAGAGGTAATTGGCTGGTAAGGAGATAAGGTGAGAGAGCGAAATGGAAATGGGGTATGGTGAAAGGGGGGGGGGGGCAATTACCATAAGTTTGAGAAATCGATAAATCGATGTTCATGCCATCAGGTTGGAGGCTACCCAGATGGAATATAATGTGTTGCTCATCACAGCAGTGTGGCCTCATCACAGCAGTAGAGGAAGCCATGGAGTGACATATCGGAATGGGATTGGGAAGTAGAATTGAAATGGGTGGCCTCTGGGAAGTCCCAGTTTTTTTTGTTGGACAGAGCATAGTTGTTTGGCAAAGCGGCCTCCCAATCTATGTCAGGTCTCATCTATATACAGGAGGCCACACCATGAGAATTGGACACAGTTGTACAACCCCAACAAACTCACAGGTGAAGTGTTGCCTCACCTGGAAGGACTGTTTGGGGCCCTGAAAGGTAGTGAAGTGCAGGGGCAGTTCACTTGCAAGGATAAGTGCCAGGAGGGAGAGCCCCACTGAACTTATATCTGCTCCTGCACTTACATCTGCATACCTTGACTCCATTTTACCTGTCCCAGTTCAGTCCCTTCCTACCTACATCCATGACACTTCACATACTCTGGATCTTTTCAATGACTTGAAGTTCCCCGGCCCCAAAAGTCTCATTTTCACTGTGGATGTCCAGTACCTATTCACCTCTATCCCTCATCAGGAGGGTTTTACAGCTCTCTGTTTCGTTCTAGATAACAGACCCAACCTATTCCCCTCCACCACTACTCTCCCCTGTCTGGTGGGACCCTTCCTCACCATCAATAATTTGTCCTTCAACTCCTCTGACTTCCATTAAACCAACGGGGTAGCCATGGGCACTCACATGGGTCCCAGCTATACCTGCCTTTTGTGAGCTATGTGGAACAGTCCATGTTCCAAACCTACACCGGTATCACTCCCCAACTTTTCCTACTCTACATCGGTGACTGCATTGGGGCTGCTTCTTGCACTCATGCTGATCTCATCTACTTCATCAACTTTGCCTCCAATTTCCACCCTGCCCTCAAATTTACCTAGACAATTTCCGACAACTCCCTCCCCTTTCTTGATCTCTCTGTCTTTTATCTCTGAGACAGTTTATCTACTAACATCGACTAATATCTTTTATAAACCCAGACTCTCACAGCTACCTGGACTATACATCTTCCCACTCTGTCATTTCTAAAAATGCCATCCCCTTATCTGAGTTCCTCTGTCTCCACTGCGTCTACTTTCAGGATAAGGCTTTTCATTCCAGAATTAATAAGGTTTCCTCCTTCTTCAAAGAAAGGTGTTTCCTTCTTCCACCATCAATGCAGCCCTCAACCGCATTTTACACATGTCTGCCCTCACCCCATCCTCCCATCACCCCACTTGTCCTCCTCCTGTCCTCATCTACCACCCCACCAGCCTCCGCGTCCAGTACATAATTCTCCGTAACCTCCACCATCTCCAACAGGATCCCACTACATTTTTTCCTCCCCCCACTTTCTGCTTTCCGCAGGGATCGCTCCCTATGCAACGCCTTTGTCCATTTGTCCTTCCCCACCGATCTCCCTCCTGGTACTTATCCTTGAATACAGAACAAGTGCTACGTCTCCCCCTACACCACCTCCCTCACTACCATTCAGGGCCCTAAACAGTCATTCCTATGAGTCTGTTGGGCTCTCCTACTGTATCCAGTGCTCCCAGTGTGGCCCCCTGTGTATCGGTGAGATCCGATGTAGATTGGGAGACTGGTTCACCAAGCACCTACACTCAGTCCATCAGTCCTGGTGACCACCTAGTTCAATTCTACTTCCCATTCCCATTCCAACATATCAGTCCATATTGTCGCAATGAGGCCACACCTTATATTCTATCTGGGTAGCCTCCAACCTGATGGCACGAATATCAATTTCTTGAAAATCTGGTAATTGCCCCACCTCTCCTTCACCATTCCCTATTCTCATTTCTCCCTTTCACCTTATCTCCTTACTGTCCTTCATCTTCCCCTTCCCTTTCTTCCATGGCCTTCTACCCTCTCCTATCAGATTCCCCCTTTTCTTTCTCTCCTTCATCAATCAACTTCCCAGTTCTTTACTTTCCCAAGCTGACGAAGACCAATATAAAAGCAATCTCAGTGTTAGAAACACTGACGTGAATTCATTGCTCTATCAATGGATCAAGCAATCTTCTTCTTGACAAGCTCTCATCATAACTCCAGCTCATCCATAATCTCAGTCCAAATGCAATATATATTGTAATGAATCAACAGTCCCATTTCAATTTCTAGTCTGTGCACAGCTTATTAACATGAGGCAGGAGCAGGACTGGAGCCAATACATCTGGTGATTTCTAGATTAGGGGTGCAGAATGTTCATGACTAGTTAATCTCTGCTGATTGTAGATTAGAGTTAGCTGATGTAAGAGTTTATGAAACATGGGTAAAGTAAGTGGCCCCTCAGAATCGTGTTTCTCGCCACTGATGTGTGTTGTGAAATTTGTTGATTTATGACAGCAGTACAGAGCAAAACATTTAAAATTTACTATAAGTTACAAGAAAAAATATATTTAAGAGTGGTGAAAAAGAGAGAAAAGTAGTGAGGTGGTGTTCATACGTTAAATCTGAAAGTACTGAGTGTGTGTCTTCAGAATCCAACACTTTCTCCCCGATGGTAGTACTGAGAAGAGGGAACACAAAATACTCTGCAGATGCTGGGGTCAAGGCAACACTCACAACACGCTGGAGGAACTCAGCAGGTCGGGCAGCATCGGTGGAAAAGATGAGTCGACGTTCCGGGCCGGAACCCTTCGTCACGACTGTAGAGGGAAGGGGCAGAGGCCCTATAAAGAAGGTGGGGGAGGGTGGGAGGGAGAAGGCTGGTAGGTTCCAGGTGAAAAACCAGTAAGGGGAAAGATAAAGGGGTGGGGGAGGGGAAGCAGGGAGGTGATAGGCAGGAAAGGTGATGAAGGAATAGGGGAAAACACAATGGGTAGTAGAAGGAGGCGGAACCATGAGGGAGGTGATGGGCAGCTCGGGGAGGGGACAGAGTGACATAGGGATAGAGGAAGGGAGGGGAAGGGAATTACCGGAAGCTGGAGAATTCAATGTTCATCTTTTAGAGGAGGTAAAACCAAGCAGTGTGGGGTGTGGGAATTACGAGTTTTGTGGCTGAGGATGGAAGGTCTCCGGAGTTGATAAGGCCAGTGTCTTTTAGAGGAGGTAAAAACGAGCAGTGCAGGGTGTGGAAATTATGAGTTTTTCCCAAAATGAGAATTGGGAATGAGAAGAGGGCATGCCCTGGATGATGAGGCTCCTTAACGATGGATGCCACCTTCTTGAGGCATCGCCTTTTGAAGATGTCCAGAATGGCAGGAAGGCTAGTGCCTATGATGAAGCTGGTTGAGTTTACAACCGTCTGGAGCTTTTTACAATCCTGTTCATTGTGGTGTTGTGTATTCTCCTGACTTCTCCTTCTTTAAGTCCACAATCAATTCTTGGGTCCTACTGATGTTGAGTGCAAGATTGCTGTTGTTGCAACACCACTCAACCAGCCGATCTATCACATTTCTGTAAGCTCTCTTAAGCTTTCATCACCATTTAATAAAACTCATGGCTGTTTATACCCCTTTGTAGTTGAGGGATTTTAGCAAGTTGCAAATGTCCACCAGCCCACCACATCCACAAAAACCTGTCGGCACCCATCTGCCTTGATCCCATCTTCCAGTATTTTGTCTGTAGTTTCAATACCCGTATGATTCAGGTGCTCGCATAGAAACTGCTTAAATACACACTGTTTCCATTACTCTCTCCTCAGTCATTCCACATAGATACCTCTTTCTGGATGAAAGTTTCCCCTCAAACCCCCTTCAAATCTCTTTCCCCCTTACCCTAAATCTAGTTTTTTCACTTCTGATAATGGAAAAAGATTCCTGCAGTCTACCCTATGATAACCCTCATAATTTTATATATCATCGTCATATCCTCACTGAACCTCCTCCAGGCCACAGAAAACAGACCTAGCCTCTCCATCTCTCCTCACAACTATCATGCTCCCTCTCTGGCCACAATCTGGTGAATCTCCTCTGCAACCTCTCCAACACTATTGCATCCTTCCTAGGGTGTGGTGACAGTACTCCATCAGAGGTTTGACCAAAGTTTTATAAAGTTGGAGAATATCCTCCCTACTTCTGTATTCCATGCCCTGACCATGAAGGCCACAACTCTACATCTTCTTAATCACATGACATAACGGGAGGAGAAGATGGCGACGCGCCTGCGTGTGCGCAGCCCTCCAGTGAAAAATGATATTGTATCTGTTAAATAGGGGCCGTGGACAATTCTGATTTGATGGAGAATGGACGTGAAAGCACAGAGGAACATCTGGAGAAATTTCTGAAACGCCCGTTCGCTGCTGTTGTTACTGTGTGGTCAGGAATCTTTCGGAGGGTAGGCCTCAAAATCCCCGGCCTTGCCTGCTTTTGGCGACCGAGAAGGAGGTCGAATCGTTCGGACAGAGATGGCACTCAGTACTCGGTGTCAGAAAGCCGATCAGAGCTCGAAGTTTTCGGATGATTCAGAGACGGATTGTGGTCGGCATGGCAGGGAGAGTCTTTCTTCCTTCTCCCGTCTGCGTGAGATGTGGGACATTTGAGAAACTTTGAACTTTACTGTGCTCATGGACTTCTTCATCAAGTTATGGTATTGTTGCACTGTTGTAACTATATGTTATAATTATGTGGTTTTATCAGTTTTTTCAGTCTTGATCTGTCCTGTGTTTTGTGATATCACACCGGAGGAAATAATGTATAATTTCTTAATGCATGCATTACTAAATGACAATAAAAGAGGACTACGTGTCTTCATAATCTAAAAAATCTAACTGCACTGCTACCTCAAGTACCTTTGGACATGCATACTAAAGTTCGGCTGTTCCTCATTATTTCAAAGGAACTTACTAATCATGGTGTAAGCAGTAACCTTTTTAGCCCTTCCAAAGTGATTCAACACATCTATTTTAAGTTCGATTTGCTCTTCTCAGTCCATTTCATCTTGCAGCCTAAGAAAGGATGTGTTTATGGTAGAGAGAGTGCTGAGGAGATTGGCATACCACTTAGGTTATGAGGAATGATTGGATAGGTGGACTTGTTTTCCCTGGAGTAAAGGAGTGTGAGAGGTGACCTGATGGAGATACATAAGACTATAAGACATAGGAGCAGAATTAGGCCATCTGGCCCATCGAGTTTTCTCCATCATTCAATCATGGCTGATCCTTTTTTCTTCTCCTCCTCAACCTCAGTTCCCAGCCTTCTCCATATAACCTTTGATGCCATGTCCAATCAAGAACCTATCAACTTCTGCCTTAAATATACCCAACAGCCTGGCTTCCATAGCTGCATGTGGCAACAAATTCCACGAATTCACCACCCTTTGGCTAAAGAAATTTCTCCACATCTCTGTTTTAAAAGGGCACCCCTCTATCTTGAGGCAGTGCCCTCTTGTCCTAGACTCTCCCACCATGGGCAACATCCTTTCCACTTCTACTCTGTCTCAGCCTTTCAACATTTGAAAGATTTTAATGAGATTCCCCTTCATCCTTCTGAAAAAGATGAGATAGAGACAATAGTCATGAACAATTTTCCCTTTGTTAGGGGTATCAGAAAAAGATGGTATCAGCTGAATAAAAGAGAATGGAGTTTTAAGGGGGATTTGAGGAAACTTTCTCTTTTTTTGTAAACACAAAGAGAAGATTGAGTCGCTCTGACTCTTCACACATCTTTTCTCAATCATCCACGGGCTGTGCAATGAAGGGGCAGAGATAAGATGTCATCATCTACATCTGCCTTCTCTGGCAGGTGTCACACAAAGTTACAGTATATAATGTTAAGAAAAGGAAAGTTGCTTAGTGGCTAGCACAGTTGCATGCACTACATGCTTGTAATATTCAGCATGAGAAATCACTTAATTCCCTTTTTTGAGTAGAGCACCTGTTTCATCTCTCTTGCACAATGATGGGATGCAAATTGGAAGACAATCAGCAAATGCAAAAGGCCTGAACATACTGGACAGGTATTGAATGATGATTTGCTAGCCGTGTCCTCTTCTTGTCTCAAAGTGGAATCCAGAGGACCACAAGCTTGCTGCGTAGAGAGTCATAAAGCACTACAACTGTGTAGTGCTGTGTAATGGGTCATCCCTGTTTCCCTTATTTGGGAGAGAGAGAGCCTGTGGTATGTCAAATTACCAGGTGAAAGAGTAGTCTTTGGGGTACTGCAAGTCTGTGTCTTATTTGATGCTTTGCTGCACACTTCAGTGCTCGGTGGGGGGTGCCAATGCTTTTTGCCGGTGGAGGGGGGGGGTTGTTATCTTGTTGATGCTTGTGCGTGAGAGAGGCAGAGCTAGGTGGGGGGGGGGTCTTTCGGGTTCTAACATTTAACTGTCATTCAATATGTGGGGCACTACTCTGTCTTGGTGGATGTTTGCAAAGAAAATGAATTTCAGGATGTATATTGTATACATTTCTCTGACATTAAACGTATCTTTGAAACCTTTTGAACACAGGAGCAGGCCCATCTGCCCATCTAGTCCATGCCAAACCTAGTCCCATTGATCTGCACCTGGACCACTGACCTCCAAACCCCTCTCATCCATTTCTTGGGATTTTTGTTCAGATATCAACTAAGTATCAACAAAGGGTAGGAAAAGGAAGAGGATGGCAGCAGTGATAGGGAACTCTATAGAAAGGGGGTCAGACAGGTGCTTTTGTGGGCGCAGGAAAGAAACACAGATGGTAGTTTGCCTCCCAGGTGTCAGAGTCCGGGATGTTTCTGGTCGCATCCACGATATCCTGAAGTGGGAAGGAGAACAGCCAGAGGTCGTGGTACGTATTGTACCAACAACATAGGTAGGAAAAGGGAGGAGGTCCTGAAAACAGACTACAGGGAGTTAGGAAGGAAGTTGAGAAGCAGGACCACAAGGGTAGTAATCTCAGGATTACTGCCTCTGCCACATGACAGTGAGTATAGGAATAGAATGAGGTGGGGGATAAATGGGTAGCTGCGGGATTAGGGCAGGGGGCAGGGATTCAGATTTCTGCAACATTGGGACCTCTTTTGGGGCAGGTGTGACCTGTACAAAAAGGACGGGCTGCACTTGAGTCCCAGGGGGACCAATATCCTGGTGGGGAGGTTTGCTAAGGCTATTGGGGAGAGTTTAAACTAGAATTGCTGGGGGTTGGGAACCAAACTGAAGAGACAGAGGAAGAGGCGGTTGGCTCACAAATAGTGAAAGCTTGGAGACAGTGTGAGAGGGAGGATAGGCAAGTGATAGAGAAGGGACACGCTCATTCAGATGGTTTGAGATGTGTCTATTTTAATGCAAGGATGGTTTGAGATGTGTCTATTTTAATGAACAAAGCAGATGAGCTTAGAGTATGCATCAGTACTTGGAACTATGATGTTGTGGCCGTTACAGAGACTTGGATGGCTCAGGGGCAGGAATAGTTACTTCCAGTGCCAGGCTTTAGATGTTTCAGAAAGGACAGGGAGGGAGGCAAAAGAGGTGGGGGCATGGCACTGTTGATCGGAGACTGTGTCACAGCTGCAGAAAAGGAGGAAGTCATGGAGGGATTGTCTACGGAGTCTCTGCGGGTGTAAGTTAGGAACAGGAAGGGGTCAATAACTCTACTGGGTGTTTTTTATAGACCACCCAATTGTAACAGGGACATTGAGGAGCAGATAGGGAAACAGATCCTGGAAAGGTGTAATAATAAGAGTTGTTGTGGTGGGAGATTTTAATTTCCAAATATCAATTGTCATCTCCCTAGAGTGAGGGGTTTAGATGGGGTGGGAGTTTGTTAGGTGTGTTCAGGAAGGTTTCTTGACACAATATGTAGATAAGCCGACAAGAGGAGAGGCTGTACTTGATCTGGTATTGGGAAATGAACCTGGTCAGGTGTCAGGTCTCTCAGTGGGAAACCATTTTGGGGATAGTGATCACAATTCTATCTCCTTTACCATAGCATTGGAGAGGGGTTGGAACAGACAAGTTAGGAAAGCATTTAATTGGAATAAGGGGCTATATGAGGCTATTAGGGAGGAACTTCAAAGCATAAATTGGAACAGATGTTCTCAGGGAAATGTACAGAAGAAATGTGGCAAATGTTCAAAGGATATTTGCGTGGAGTTCTGCATAGGTACGTTCCAATGAGACAGGGACAGGATAGTAGGGTACAAGAACCGTGGTGTACAAAGGCTGTTGAAAATCTTTTCAAGAGAAAAGAAGAGCCTACAAAAGGTTCAAAAAACTAGTTAATGATCGAGATCAGACAGGATTAAGGAAAACCCCAAGGCATTCTACAAGTATGCGAAGAGCAAGAGGATAAGATGAGAGAGAATAGGACCAATCAAGTGTGACAGTGGAAAAGTGTGTATGGAACTGGAGGAGATAGCAGAGGTACTTAATGAATGCTTTGCTTCAGTATTCACTACGGAAAAGGAACTTGGCGATTATAGGGATGACTTACAGTGGACTGAAAAGCTTGGGCATGTAGATATTAAGGAAGAGGATGTGCTGGAACTTTTGGAAAGCATCAAGTTAGATAAGTCGCTGGAACCTGATGGGATGTACCCCAGGCTACCATGGGAACTGAGGGAGGAGATTGCTGAGCCTCTGGTTTATGATCTTTGCAACATCAATGGGGACAGGAGAGGTTCCGGAGGATTGGCGGGTTGCGGGTATTGTTCCGTTATTCAAGAAAGAGAGTGGAGATAGCCCAGGAAATTATAGACCAGTGAGTCTTACTTCAGTGGTTGGTAGGTTGATGGAGAAGATCCCGAGAGACAGGATTGGAGAGGCATAATATGATTACGAACAGTCAGCATGGCTTTGTTAAAGGCAGGTCATGCCTTACGAGCCTTATTGAGTTTTTTGAGGAGGTGACTAATCACATTGATGAAGGAAGAGCAGTAGATGTAGTGTATATGGATTTCAGCAAGGCATTTGATAAGCTACCCCGTGCATGGCTTATTGAGAAAGTAAGGAGGCATGGTATCCAAGGGGACATTGCTTTGTGGATCCAGAAATGGCTTGCCCACGGAAGGCAAAGAGTGGTTGTAGACGGGTCATATTCTGCATGGAGGTTGGTCACCAGTGGTGCGCCTCAGGGATCCCTACTATTCATGATTTGATAAATGACTTGGATGAGGAAGTGGAGGGATGCGTTCATAAATTTACTGATGACACAAAGGTTGGGGGTGTTGTGGATAGTGTGGAGGGCTGTCAGAGGTTACAGCAAGACATAGATAGGATGCAAAACTGGGCTAAGAAGTGGCAGATGGAGTTCAACCCAGACAAGTGTGAAGTGGTTCATTTTGGTAGGTCAAATATGATGGCAGAATGTAGTATTAATGGTAAGACTCTTGGCAGTGTGGAGGATCAGAGGGATCTTGGGGTCTGAGACCATACGACACTCAAAGCTGCTACGCAGATTGACTCGGTGGTTAAGAAGGCATATGGTGCATTGGCTTTCATCAATCATGGGATTGAGTTTAGGAGCCAAGGGGTAATGTTGCAGGTATATAGGACTTTGGTTAGACCCCACTTGGAGTACTATGCTCAGTTCTGGTTGCCTCACTACAGGAAGGATGTGGAAATGATAGAAAGACTGCAGAGGAGATTTACAAGGATGTTGCCTGGATTAGGGAGCATGCCTTATTAAAAGAGGTTGAGTGAACTCGGCCTTTTCTCCTTGGAGCGACAGAGGATTAGAGGTGACCTGATAGAGATGTATAAGATGATGAGATTCATTGATCATGTGGATATTCAGAGGCATTTTCCCAGGGCTGGAATGGCTAGCACGAGAGGGCACAGTTTTAAGGTGCTTGGAAGTAAGTACAGAGGAGATGTCAGGGGTAAGTTTTTTACGCAGAGAGTGGTGAGTGCGTGGAATGGGCTGCCAGTGACAGTGGTGGAGGCGGGTACGATAGTGTCTTTTAAGAGACTCCAGGATAGGTACATAGAGCTTAGAAAAATAGAGGGCTATAGGTAACCCTAGGTGATTTCTAAGGTAAGGACATGTTCGGCACAGCTTTGTGGGCTGAAGGGCTGTATCGTTCTGTCGGTTTTCTATGTTAATATGTTTCTAAGTAATCCAGCACTAGACTGACCACAAAATGTGCAAGCCCACTTGTTTGGAAGGACACAAATTCCTGCGTGAAAAGCAATAAAATAAGGCAAGCTACAATTTAAGAAATTATGACAATATTATTATATTGATAAATTATCATTGTGTACATTATTATTCTGTACTTTATTATTAGTTAATGTTATTATATTTATTATTTTTATTTATTATTGTTGCTGTGTTTTTAAATACTGCTGCTGTAACCAAGTAATTTCACAGTCAGTACATATTATTATAACAATTATTATCAATAAGGTTATGTATCAATAAAGTACATATTATTATTATTATTAAATAAATTGTTTATTTAAAACATTTTAACTGACAATTTATTAATTTATATTTTTGATACTTTTAAAGTTTTACCTGAAAGACACTTGAAGAGTCGTAAAACACAGGATTATAGATTATGAGTTGTGAGGTGTTAATATATAAAGTTAATTTTTTATTCAGCAAGGACTCACTATGCCAAATGTCTGCCTCCTGCCCAATAAATTTCTATGAATCTGGGATTTTTCATTTTTAATAAGCCCTGAAATCTTCTCAACATTCAGGAATTTCAGAATCATTCAAACAAATTTGATGGGTTTGACAGACGACAAAGGTAGTGTTGTGGTTAGCACAATGATATTACAGCTCAGGGGGTCGGTCGAAGTTCAAAATTCAACTGCAGCATCCTCTGTTAGGAAGATTGTACGTTCTTCTCATGAGTGTGGGGATTTCCTCTGGTTAATTGGTCATTGTAAATTGTAAACACGAGAAAGTCTGCAGATGCTGGAAATCCAGATCAACATGCCTGAGGAACTCAGCAGGTCAGACAACATCTATGGAAGTGAATAAACAATTGACATTTCAGGCTGAGACCCTTCTTCAGGACTGAGAAGGAAGGGGAAAGATGCTAGATCACAGAGGGGAATAAAGGTTAGGGTTCAATCGGTGGGTGCTGGATGGTGCGGCTAGAAAGCAGTGTATCTCCAAGTAAAACATAAAAGACAAACTTGGCTATATTGTGTTCATCTTGCTCTATCCTACCTATATGCTGACACACAGGGGATTGCTGAATGGGTACTGGATACACTTATCCAGAAATCTCAGCCTTCAGGAGAAAATTCAAGAACCTTGCAGATTCAAGTTTATTTGTCATCTGTATATCAAAATATACAGTGAAATATGTCATTTGTGTTACCAACCAACACACCCAAGGGTCACCACACATTCCATTGGCTACATAGTATGTCCACAATGCTCAGCAGAGCAAAACAGAACACAATAAGCATCAAAATAACAACCCCAGGACATTTTGTATTTGTTGTGTATTTAATGATTCAATAATATTTGAGTAATCTCATGTATATATTGTTTGATTAAACATTCCTGGTAGTTAAATAATTCATTATGGTTATATTTATAAATACATGAATTGCATACGTCATCACACTATCAGGTGATCCGCGCATGCCTCACTTAAAGTAACCAATAGTTAGACTCTTAGTTTCGACTCCCGTGTCTTCCTTTGAACTAGTTTAATGTTTTGAAGTTACAAGACATAACAGTGGCGATGTGGTATTCCTAAAAGTAACCCGAGATGGATACCAACCTGCAGTGAGACGTTCAATTTTTTTAAAAGCGCGGTGAGAACAGGGAAGGGAAAAACAGCATAGTATGTACACAGACCATAGAGTTTTATGAAAAGGCAGAATATAGAAGAATTCAGGGCTCATAAACAGTGAGTACCAGGTGATAATCATTAAAAAATTGGAGCTGGCTGGCTACTTTAGAAAGATAGATGCATTCGATTGTTCATTGGGTAACTGCCTCATGTATACTGAGCTAATTGAACAGTATTGTAAAAACAGACGATACAGCCAATGAGAAACCATTTTTCCTGAGTGCATTGTGTTTAATACATACAGTGTACTTCAATATCTAACTGCTCCAACCAAACCAGGAGAAATGAGCTTTGCTGATATTGTGAAAGTAATGCAGGAATACTTAGAACAAAAACCATTGTTGATTGCACGATGCTTTAGGTTTCATAAGCAGAATCAAAAGGAAGGAAAGTCCATCTTAGCATGTGTGGCTGAATTGAAGAGATTGTCTGAGCACTTACAGTTCAATGATGGGCATAATGATGCACTGAGAAATCATTTAGTTTATGGAATCTTACAAAAAGTATTCTAACAGTTCCTAACTGAAGTACAAGACACATTTAAGAGAGTAATTGAATTTACTGTATCAATGGAAACAGCAAAACAGAGATGCAATTGAGTTGCAGTCAGCAATGAAAGTGACCGTGAACAAAACTGCAGAGTCTAAACAGAAACCAACTTGGTCAAACAAATTGTGTTACCATTGTGGCAAGGGGCCACATGCACCAGACCAATGCAGATTTAAAGACAAAACAAATGCAACAAAGCTGGACACATGTGAAGAGTATCGAAACATAGAAAACCTACAGCACAATACAGGCCCTTTGGCCCACAAAGCTGTGCTGAACATGTCCTTACCTTAGAAATTACCTAGGTTTACCCCTAGCCCTCTATTTTACTAAGCTCCAAGTACTTATCCAGGAGCCTCTTAAGACCCTATTGTTTCCACCTCCACCACTGTTGCCAGCAGCCCATTCCACACACTTACCACTCTCTGCGTAAAAAACTTACCCCCAACACCTCCTCTGTACCTACCTCCAAGCACCTTAAAACTATGCCCTCTTGTGCTAGCCATTTCAGCCCTGGGGAAAAGCCTCTGACTATCCACACAATCAATGCCTCTCATTATCTTATACACCTCTATCAGGTCACCTCTCATCCTCTGTCACTCCAAGGAGAAAAGGCTGAGTTCACTCAACCTATTCTCATAAGTCATGCTCCTCAATCCAGGCAACAACCTTGTAAATCTCCTCTGCACCCTTTCTATGGTTTCCACGTCCTTCCTGTAGTGAGGTGACCAGAATTGAGCACAGTACTCCAAGTGGGGTCTGACCAGGGTCTTATAAAGCTGTAACATTATCTCTCGGCTCTTAAACTGCCAAGAGTCTTACCATTAATGCTATATTCTGCTATCATATTTGACCTACTTATGTCGGGCAGACAAAAATAAAAGGACTGCACAGGGAAGAGAAAAGGCTAAAAAGTCCAGTTGCAATTTCAAAAAGAGCACAGCTCTTAATGAAAAATCTGAAAATGATGAGAGTGACACAGGACTGGCTAGTTTTGAGATTTGTGATGTGAAAACTAACAGGAGACAAGCAATATGGCTTACACCAGAAGAGACTGGAAAATAAATTAAAATGGAATTGGACACTACCTTGGCTGTTTCAGTCATTCCACAAGTAGAGTTTGAACAGCATTTCAAAGGTACAAAACTGAACCCTGAAACTATCCAACTAAGAAGTTATACTGGAGAAAAACAGGTCCTGTGGGAATAACATTTGTAATAGTGAAATAAAGGGTGCAACCAACAAGCCACATTGGGTTTGTATGTGTTAAAAACAGTAAGGCCAGCATCGTGGGGACATGATTAGCTAAGACAACTACAGCTTGATTGGAGATCCATCCACAGTTGTCTAACAGAGGACAAAGAGATGTTGGTGCCAACCTCTGTGCCTCTGGTTCGAAAGCATATTGACTCAAGGAAGGACCATTCTGCTCAGAGGAATCGTGAAAGTGACAAAGCAGCGGTCTGACTACAACAGTTTTTATAGGCAATATATCTGAGAATGCCTCTGATATGTTAAGGAGCTTCAGGAAAGTTGCAAGCATTCAGCTTTTGTGAATATAAAGAACTCTCTGTGCTATAAAGGTTATTGCATGAACTTCATGTGGGAGGCATAAAGCTGCTCGTAAAAGTAGATGCAAAGCCCAAAGCCCAACTGGAAGGCCAAAAAGAAAGGAGTCAATGGAGATACAAAAACAGAAGATTTGTCAGGTGATATGGATGAGGAAACCAAGAAAAGGGATCACATTGTTAAGGGAGTAATAAAAGAATTAATAAGAGAATACTCCGGTGAACTAAATGCACATTCCAAAGATTAAGATGCACAAACTAAAAGAATAAAATGGAAGAAGTAAGGTGGCCAGAGGAGGCCCCAGAACCTGAGATTGTTTTCGCAGCCACAAGTCTCATCTGCCAAACAGAGTGATCGCCCTTGTCAGGAAAGATGTAAGAAAGCCTCCGCAGTGATTAAATCTTTGGTCCTGAGTTGGGACAATTTAAAATTTACTATGCTGTGGATGTCTGTATAGTAGTTGTATTACAGAGTACACTGGGTATATAGTTGAGATGCATTCTCTATTGAGTTGGAGTTTATAGCAAAGCAGAGAGGAGTGTTGTGCATTTAATATTTCAATAATATTGGAGTCATCTTATACACTGTATATTGTTTGATTAAGCATTCTTGTTCATTTAAATAATTCAATACGGGTTATATGTATAAATGCATAAATTGCATATGTCATCAAGCTGACATGTGATACGAATGCACCTCGTTTAAAGTAAACACAAAGTTAAACTCACATTTCAGACTCCAGTGTCCTCCTTTGAATTTGTTTAATGTTTTGAAGTTACAACACCTAACAGTAGTCATCAGCCTCCAGTCTCTTGTGGACCCAGATTTAGACTTGGATTCAGACATTGTCACACACAGACATTGGCCTTCAACTACCTCAGTGGATTTGCAGATCTGGGGCTCCAGCCAACAGGCCTCAACTACCAGATTACCAATTCAACTCTTGGGCCTTAAATCTTGGGTTCACAGTTTCACTGGCGAGTTCAGGCACTATGGTGCTTTCACCAAATAATATCTTCTTTGAACAATATGGCAGATAATGAAAGGCCCTATAGCTTGAATTTGCTGTGGGAGATGGATGATCTCAGTTGATCTCTGAAGAGCCTGTAGATCTGTGATCTTGGGGGATAGGACAACCTGAGCAGAACTTTTCTTCCCTTCTTCCTATCTCTTTTGCTAACAGGCCAGGTCTTCAAGCCTTCCTCCTCATTATCATACTGGAGGTCCATTTAATTTCAAATGGAGAAATCCTTGCACTCCAATATCAGGCATAATATTAGCACAGTTCTCTCAAAAGATTCTGACCCAGTTTGGTAAAAGAATAAATTAAGGAAGATAGTGCACCTGTGGCTGACAAGCGAAATTATGGATAGTATCAATTCTAAAGAAGAAGCATACAAATTAGCCAGAAAAAGTGGCTCACCTGAGGACTGGGAGAAATTCAGAGTTCAGCAGAGGAGGACAAAGGGCTTAATTAGGAAGGGGAAAAAAGATTATGAGAGCAAACTGGCAGGGAACATAAAAACTGACTGTAAAAGCTTTTATAGATATGTGAAAAGAAAAAGATTGGTTAAGACAAATGTAGGTCCCCTACAGAAAGAAACAGGTGAATTGATTATGGGGAGCAAGGACATGGCAGACCAATTGAATAATTACTTTGGTTCTGTCTTCACTAAGGAGGACATAAATAATCTTCCGGAAATAGTAGGGGACAGAGGGTCCAGTGAGATGGAGGAACTGAGGGAAATACATGTTAGTAGGGAAGTGGTGTTAGGTAAATTGAAGGGATTAAAGGCAGATAAATCCCCAGGGCCAGATGGTCTGCATCCCAGAGTGCTTAAGGAAGTAGCCCAAGAAATAGTGGATGCTTTAGTGATAATTTTTCTAAACTCTTTAGATTCTGGACTAGTCCCTGAGGATTGGAAGGTGACTAATGTAACCCCACTTTTTAAAAAAGGAGGGAGAGAGAAACCAGGGAATTATAGACCGGTTAGCCTAACATCAGTGGTGGGGAAACTGCTACAGTCAGTTATCAAAGATGTGATAACAGCACATTTGGAAAGTGGTGAAATCATCAGACAAAGTCAGCATGAAAGGGAAATCATGTCTGACGAATCTCATAGAATCTTTTGAGGATGTAACTAGTAGAGTGGATAGGGGAGAACCAGTGGATGTGGTATATTTGGATTTTCAAAAGGCTTTTGACAAGGTCCCACACAGGAGATTAGTGTGCAAACTTAAAGCACACGGTATTGGGGGTAAGGTATTGATGTGGATAGAGAATTAGTTGGTAGACAGGAAGCAAAGAGTGGGAATTAACGGGACCTTTTCAGAATGGCAGGCAGTGACTAGTGGGGTACCGCAAGGCTCAGTGCTGGGACCCCAGTTGTTTACAATATATATTAATGACTTGGATGAGAGAATTAAATGCAGCATCTCCAAGTTTGCGGATGACACGAAGCTGGGCGGCAGTGTTAGCTGTGAGGAGGATGCTAAGAGGATGCAGGGTGACTTGGATAGGTTAGGTGAGTGGGTAAATTCATGGCAGATGCAATTTAATGTGGATAAGTGTGAAGTTATCCACTTTGGTGGCAAAAACAGGAAAGCAGATTATTATCTGAATGGTGGCCGATTAGGAAAAGGGGAGGTGCAACAAGACCTGGGTATCATTATACACCAGTCATTGAAAGTGGGCATGCAGGTACAGCAGGCGGTGAAAAAGGCGAATGGTATGCTGGCATTTATAGCAAGAAGATTCGAGTACAGGAGCAAGGAGGTACTACTGCAGTTGTACAAGGCGTTGGTGAGACCACACCTGGAGTATTGTGTGCAGTTTTGGTCCCCTAATCTGAGGAAAGACATCCTTGCCATAGAGAGAGTACAAAGAAGGTTCACTAGATTGATTCCTGGGATGGCAGGACTTTCATAGGCTTATACTCGTTGGAATTTAGAAGATTGAGGGGGGATCTGATTGAAACGTATAAAATTCTAAAGGGATTGGACAGGCTAGATGCAGGAAGATTGTTCCCGATGTTGGGGAAGTCCAGAATGAGGGGTCACAGTTTGAGGATAAAAGGGAAGCCTTTTAAGACCGAGATGAGGAAAAACTTCTTCACTTCTTCACACAGAGAGTGGTGAATCTGTGGAATTCTCTGCCACAGGAAACAGTTGAAGCCAGTTCATTGGCTATATTTAAGAGGGAGTTAGATATGGCCCTTGTGGCTAAAGGGATCAGGGGGTATGGAGGGAAGGCTGGTACAGGGTTCTGAGTTGGATGATCAGCCATGATGAATCTGTGTCAGGTTTCCAATTTGTGGTTTACACAATGCATCAGTGGCTCAGTTTGACAGAGCAAGTGCCAAATTAGTGTTACATGAGCTATAACATCACTAAGTATTCAACCTACACATGTATAGAGGATTTACCAGTAAAGTTTCTTCCAAGTCAGAGCAATGAGGCCAGCTGGTAAATGCACATCTCCAGGAGGTATATAGGTAAACGAGTGGGCACTCTGGTATACTGGAGATGCAAAGGGTTCCATACAGCCCTCCAGGCAATCTGCCTTTTAAATGTCCACTCTCTTACAAATAAGATGGTTGAGTTAGTGATACTCATCAGGACTAACAAGGATTATGCCTGCACTTCTGTCTTTTGCTTTGTTAAACTGTGTCTTAACTGGGACATACCAGACAACCTTGTTCAAGTGCTAGGATACCAGCTATTTAGACTGGATTGTAATAGCGCGTAATGTGGCAAGTCAAGTGGTGTTGGCTTGTGCATGTTTATAAATAACAGATGGTGCAGGGACATGTCCATCATTCTTTCCTTTTCCTCTGCTAACTTGGAGGCTCTTCTCATTCATTGTAACCCATTCTACCTACCCAGGGAATTTCATGTTGTTATCCTAGCCAGTCTTCCAAGAGGATCACAACCTTGTTGTGGTTTGGAGGCTTGCATGCCTCAATGACTCGAAGACCTGTATGTCATAGTCCAGTCCGTGAAGTCCATATTCCGGTTCACAGTCCGGCCCATCGACCCTTGCTCCAGGTTTTCCTATCTACCCTGTCTCTATTCTTGTTGAGCTAATTGAGGCAGCTGATGCTCGTTGGGGCGGGCTGCATAAATACCTTCAGAGACCAGGGCGTGACTGCTGTATTTGGATCTTGGATTGTTCACTCGTGGAGCTGTTCGACAGTAATGAAAGACTGAGGCTTTGGCTGAGTTGGCTTGACTGGAAGCTGGCTGTGTTTTGCTTGATGTGTGAATGTGGTTTGGAACCTGTTGAGGGAAAGAGAGTGGAGAAGGAACGGAAATTGCTGGGAGGGGGTCGTGTGGGTCCGGTAATGGCGGACAAGATAAGAGGCGGGGTTGAGGGAAAGAAAGTGGAGAAGGAGAGGAATAGAGACTTGGGACCAGAGGTAGGCAGCTGGGGAGAGGTGGATTATTGTGAAGGGAGAAATAAAGGGAATGAGGAGGTAGTGAGGGGTCGGATGAATAAAAACCAAGACAAAGGGAATAAAAGAATAAGAAATGATAGTGGAGAAAGCTCTGAAATTGAGGAAGATGAACAAGCTCAGAGAGGAGGTGTTGTCATAATTAGGATTAATGAGAAGGCTCAGGGACATATGAAGAAAATTAACCCGTTTGTGCTAACAACAACTCTGACAAATAAGATAGGGGAAATAGTATTTGCAAAAATCCTTAATGATGGCAACTTATTGGTAAGATGTCGAATGAGGGAACAACTGAGAAAGCACTCAAGCTAAAAGAGATAGGAAAATGCAAGGTGGAATACACTGGGAGGGTGGGAGCACAAAAACAGTGGTTGTAAAGGAGTGATCACGGGGATACCAATGAGTATTAAATATGGAGAGATAAAGAGGAATATCAAAGGAGGGAGTGAAAAAGGAAGTGAATCTGTATTGATTGAATTTGAAGAAGAAAGAGTGCCAAGGAAGGTGTTCCTGGGTTTCATGAGTTACCCAGTGAGGGTGTATGTGCCAAAGCCACTGAGGTGCTATAATTGTCAAAGGTTTGGACACGTGGCTAAAAACTGTAAAAGGCAGAGGAGATGTGCTAGATGTGGGGGTGATCATGAATATGGAAAGTGCGGAACAGAGTTCAACCAAAATGCTGCAATTGTGGAGGAGCTCATAATGTTGCATATAGTGGGTGTGTCAGACGGAGACTAAATTCAAGAAATAAGAGTGAAAAGAAAGATCACTTACGCAGAAGCTGTAAGAATGTCAAGAGAACAGAATAATGCTCCTAATGAACAGGGAGCAATAGGATACGAGAGATGCAACAAAGAACAAATGACAGGATTATGTAGACAAAAAGGCTCTAGTAACATTCATTGCAGGAGTGATTAATAGTGCGGCTGAGGTAAAGTCAAAAAGTGACAAAATTCAGCTGTGGTAAAAGCAGCAGTAAACCATTTAGGGTTAGTAGGACTGACATGGGAGGAAGTGAGGGAGAACCTCAGTAATCAGTCAAGCCAGGAAGTGTCATGTGTTGGTTAATACTAATTATGGTGATTCTTTTACAATGGAATGCAAGGAGCTTACTGGCCAATAGCCAGGAATTCAAGCACTTTATTAAAGAAATGGTTGTAAAACCGGATGTAGTGTGTATTCAGGAAACTTGGTTGAAACCAACTTTACACTTTGTGGTATATGGGTATACAACGATAAGGAAAGATAGAAATCTAGGGGGAGGAGGGAGTTGTGCTATGTTAATCAAGCAAGGTATACCATATAGGGTA
Organism: Mobula birostris; assembly: GCF_030028105.1. NCBI lineage: Eukaryota > Metazoa > Chordata > Chondrichthyes > Myliobatiformes > Myliobatidae > Mobula > Mobula birostris. Next base: position 146,046,625 of record NC_092370.1, read on the forward strand.
CTGGAAAAAGGAGATGATCAGGAATACATAGTGGTGGAAGTGTGGGAGAGAGGGGAGGGAGTGGTTATAATTAACTACCACAATCCGTGTAAAAGGTTGGATTTGGACAGCCTATTAAAGATACAAAACAGACATAAAGTAGTGTGGTGTGCAGATTTCAATGCTCATAGCACAATATGGGGGGATCAAATTACAGATCCAAATGGAAAGGTAATTGAAGATTTGATGGAAGAAAGGGATTTGGTGTGTATGAATGATGGTAGAGGAACAAGGATAAACACAACAGGAACTGAGTCAGTGTTAGATATTACGTTAGTGTCTAATACCTTGGCTGGCATTAGTAACTGGGGAGCTTGGACTGCTTCAACAGTAGGCAGTGATCACTACCCAGTTTTGTGTTCAGTGGGTGAAAGAGTTGAAGTAAGACCAGGTGGCGGAACCCCAAAGTGGGTGTTTGAAAAAGCTGATTGGGGTAAGCTCCAGAAGTTGAGTGAAGAAGGGTTGACAAAGATTGATATTTCTGGAAATGTAGATGAATTAAACAGTCAGGTGACTTCAGCAATTGTCATGGCAGCAGAAGGATCTATACCTAGGAGTAAAAATAGGATGAATAGAAAACTGGTACCATGGTGGACAGAGGAATGTTGTCAGGCTGTAAAAAACAGAAATAGAGCATTCAGGCTGGTTAAAAGAACCCATAATATGCAGCATTTGGTTCAATATAAGAAAGCACAGGCAGTGGTGAGAAGAACTATACGTCAAGCTAAAAGGGCAAGTTGGAGGAGTTTTTGCGACAAGGTAGGAAGAACAACACCTGTGGGAGAGAGATGGGGAATGATTAAGAGGATGGGAGGAGATAGAAGGGAATGGGAATATCCAGTAATGATACCTGAGGAGGAAACTGCAGTCTCCAGTAGGGATAAGGCTGAGGTCATGGCCAAGTCATTTGTACTGATACACAGTCCAGAAAATTTGTCTGAAGAAGGGAGAAGAAGAAGGGAAAGAATAATGAGCCAACACCCAGGTGTGTTAAGCAGGAGGGAGGAAACAGATGATATAATTGATGATCCATTTACATTAGCAGAAATGGTGAGAGCAATAAAGAGATCCAGACCAACCTCCCCAGGGAAAGATCTGATATGCTCTGTGATGCTAAAAAATCTAGGAGAAGGAGCGCTCTTGAAGTTGCTGCATTTTTATAAGAGTGTGGGGTGTGGGAGGAGAGAAGATTACCAAGTGCATGGAAAGATGCAGTAGTAATTCCAATAAGGAAGCCTGGCAAGGATCTGTCAAACCCACTAGCTACAGACCAATTGCATTAACATCAAGTATATGTAAGATAATGGAAAGGATGATAACAGAAAGGTTATCATATGAGCTTGAGAAAAGGGGAATGTTGGCAAGTTATCAGAGTGGTTTTAGAAAGGGAAGGAATTCCATGGACTCAGTGATTATGTTAGAGACTGAAATAAGGAAGGCCCAGGCAAATAGAGAGTCAGTAGTGGCAGTGTTCTTTGACATTGAAAAAACCTATGATATGATGTGGAAGGAAGGATTATTAATTAAACTGCACAAGATGGGGTTAGTGGGAGAGTTTTTAATTGATTAAAGATTTTTTGTTTGGTAGAAAAATTCAAGTTCGGATTGGATCAAAATTATCAAAACAGTACATAGTGGAAAATGGCACGCCTCAAGGTAGTGTGATTAGCCCGTTACTTTTCATCATTATGATCAATGATGTCTTCACAAAGGTACCAGTGGATATAGGTAGGTCACTGTTTGCGGATGATGGGCCTTGTGGAAAAGAGGCAGGAACATGGACCATATAATCAGGAAACTACAAGAAGCAATTGATGAAGTGGTGGAGTGGGGTTATGATTGGGGATGTAGATTTTCAGTAGATAAAACTCAAACTGTATTTTTTACCAGGAAAAGGGTTGAGGTAGGGAAGAAGTTAAGGATGTATGGGGTTGAATTAGAAAGGGTTGCATCATTTAAATTTCTGGGAGTTATATTTGATTCACGATTAACATGGGCAGACCATATCAGGAAAGTTGAGGAGAAATGTAAAAAAGTAATAAATGTGATGAGATGTTTGACTGGTAGGGAATGGGGAGCAAGTTGTTCAGCTTTGAAGAGAATGTATGTGGCTTTAGTAAGATCTGTATTGGATTATGGAAATATAGTATATGGATCAACAGCTAGGTCTCTTATAAGAAAACTGGATGTGATTCAGGCTCAGGCCTTGAGAGTGTGCAGTGGGGCTTTTAAAACGTCACCAGTGTCAGCCCTACAGGTAGAAATGGGAATAATGCCTTTGGAACTAAGAAGGATGCAACTGATGGCAAAGTACTGGGCTAACTTGCAGGGGCACAATGATTCTCACCCTACTAAAGGAGTGTTGCAGGAGTGCTGGGAAAATGGGAGGTTTCAGAGGGATACCTTTAGTCGAGTAGGGAATGATACCGTGAAAGAATGTGGAGTATTTGATCTGAGGATAAGTCCTTAAGTAGTTTATCCGGTTGTAGCTCCATGGAAGCTTGTATGGCCTGACATAGACTGGCATTTGTTGGAGGTAAAAAGGAAAGAAAGATATAAAACAGATTTGGTAAATGCATTTAACTGTCATGTAATGGAAAAGTATAGTGATTATACGCACATTTATACAGATGGTGTGAAGGAACCTGAAACAGGAGTGACAGGGTTTGGGGTGGTAATACCAGCAAAAGAAATTGGAATCAGCAGAAGAACATCTAATAAGTTAGGAGTGTTTACAGTGGAGATGCTGGCAGTGTTGGTTGCGTTGCAATGGGTGCAGAAAGCCAGACAAGCCAAAGCATTGATATGTTCAGATTCATCCTCAGTTCTAGCAAGTTTAAGGTCTTTTCACACAAACAGTCGGCAAGATGTACTTTATGAAGTCCTTCAGTTAGTTACAAGAATTGCAAATCAGGGAGGTCAGGTAAAATTTCTATGGGTTCCAGCACATGTAGGGGTGAAGGGGAATGAGAGGGTGGATGAGTTGGCAAAGAGAGCATTAAAGAAAGAAAATGTGGAAATGCACATTAGTATCAGTAAAGCAGAGGTTAAGTGTGTAATCTGGGAAAAAGTCAACCGAATGTGGCAAGAAAGATGGGACAGGGAGGGGAAAGGGAGGCATTTATATCAAGTACAAAAGAGCGTTGCAGTTACTAGGGTAGGTAATGGAAACAGAAGAGAGGAAATTGTGTGGACTAGGTTAAGGTTGGGGCATTGTGCATTAAACAAAACATTGAAAATGATAGGGAAACACCAGACAGGATTGTGAGGAACGTCAGGAAAAGGAGTCAGTAGAACATGTAGTTTTGTGTTGCAGGAAGTATGGGATACAGAGAGAGATGATGAGAAATAAATTAAGGGAGTTGAGGATGCAGGAATTCACATTAAAAGGGTTGCTGGGCATGGGTGAGAGAGCACAAGTCCAGGTATTTTTAGCGTTTTTAAGGGGTACAGGCGTTTTTTATAGAATATGACGAATAAACAGGAATAGGATACTAGGATGGTCAAAGATGGGAGGGTGAAGTGTAGGTTTGTATATATATATATATATATGTGTGTGTGTGTACGCGTGCGCGCTTGCTTGGGTAAAGGGATTTAGAATGTATGTCTAGTGCACATTCTGGAGCAGAGGGTGGCGGTAATGCACCATTAAGCTGGATGCCAACCGCCGTAAAACAAGATACAGACAGACAGGTGTGACTGCTGGATTGTCCTTACTCCTTGTTTGCCTTACTCTGCCTTCTGTTTCTTCGCCTGAAGCCCTGCCTTGTCTTGCCGGTAACTCTCGCCTCGCCTGAGGTTCTCGTCTCACCTTGCTTTGCCAGAAGCCTTGCCTTGTCTTGCTGGTAACTGTCACTTTGTCTCGCCTGCAGTCTTGTCCTGGAGCCACCCTGTACCCAGCTCCCTTCCTGTCCCTTGCCTCCATCCAGGTAAGCCAGGCCGTCTTGCTGTTACCTGGGGTTGGTTCTGTCCCTTCCTGTCCCTTGCCTCTGTCGGGTGGTGATCCACGCCCTGCCCAGGAGGAGCCTGCCAAGCCTCACCTCAAGTCTCCTGCCTCCAGCCCCCAGCCTCGCCTCAAGTCTCCTGCCTCCAGCCTCCAGCCTCGTCTCAACTCTCAAACCTCCAGCCTCCAGCCTCGCCTCAAGTCTCCTGCCTCCAACCTCGCCTCGCCTCAAGTCTCCTACCTCCAGCCTCGCCTCAAGTCTCCAGCCTCCAGCCTCGCCTCAAGTCCCCTGCCTCCAGCCTCCAGCCTTGCCTCGTCTCCTGCCTCCAGCCTCCAGCCTCAAGTCTCCTGCCTCCAGCCTCTAGCCTCAAGTCTCCGGCCTTCAGCCTTGCCTTGTCTCATGCCTCCAGCCTCCAGCCTCGCCTCATCTCATGCCTCCAGCCTCCAGCCACGCATCAAGTCTCCTGCCTCCTGCCTCCAGCCTCACCTCGTCTCATGTCTGCACCCTCCAGCCTCGCCTCAAGTCTCCAGCCTCCAGCCTCGCCTCAAGCCTCCGGCCTCCAGCTTCCAGCCTCGCCTCAAGTCTCCTGCCTCCAGCCATGCCTCAAGTCTCCTGCCTCCAGCCTCGCCTCAAGTCTCCAGCCTCCAGCCTCACCTCAACTCTCCTGCCTCCAGCCTCGCCTCAACTCTCCTGCCTCCAGCCTCACCTCGTCTCATGCCTCCAGCCTCGCCTCAAGTCTCCGGCCTCCAGCCTCGCCTCGTCTCATGCCTCCAGCCTCCAGCCTCGCCTCGTCTCATGCCTCCAGCCTCCAACCTCGCCTCATTTCATGCCTCCAGCCTCGCCTCAAATCTCCTACCTCCAGCCTCCAGCCTCGCCTCAAGTCTCCAGCCTCCAGCCTCACCTCAAGTCTCCTGCCTCCAGCCTCCAGCCTCGCCTCAAGTCTCCAGCCTCAAGCTTCGCCTCGTCTCATGCCTCCAGCCTCCAGCCTCGCCTCGTTTCATGCCTCCAGCCTCCAGCCTTCCCTCATCTCCTGCCTCCAGCCTCCAGCCTCACCTCAGGTCTCCAGCCTCCAGCCTCCAGCCTCGCCTCAAGTCTCCAGCCACCTGCCTCCAGCCTCGCCTCGTCTCATGCCTGCAGTCTCCAGCCTCGCCTCAAATCTCCTACCTCCAGCCTCCAGCCTCGCCTCCAGCCTCCAGCCTCCAGCCTCGCCTCAAGTCTCCAGCCTCCAGCCTCGCCTCAACTCTCCAGCATCCAGCCTTGCCTCGCCTCGAGTCTCCTGCCTCCAGCCTCCAGCCTCGCCTCGTCTCATGCCTCCAGCCTCCAGCCTCCAGCCTCAACTCGTCTCATGCCTCCAGCCTCCAGCCTCGCCTCGTTTCTTGCCTCCAGCCTCCAGCCTCGCCTCGTCTCATGCCTCCAACCTCCTGTCTCGCCTCAAGTCTCCTGCCTCCAGCCTCCAGCCTCGCCTCAAGTCTCCAGCCTCCAGCCTCGCCTCAAGTCTCCAGCCTCCAGCCTCGCCTCAAATCCCCTGCCTCCAGCCTCCAGCCTCGCCTCAAGTCTCCTGCCTCCAGCCTCCAGCCTCAAGTCTCCTGCCTCCAGCCTCCAACCTCGCTTCAAGTCTCCTGCCTCCAGCCTCCAGCCTCGCCACAAGTCTCCTGCCTCCAGCCTCCAGCCTCGCCTCAAGTCTCCTGCCTCCAGCCTCGCCTCAAGTCTCCTGCCTCCAGCCTCCAGCCTCGCTTCAAGTCTCCTGCCTCCAGCCTCCAGCCTCGCCTCAAGTCTCCTGCCTCCAGCCTCCAGCCTCGCTTCAAGTCTCCTGCCTCCAGCCTCCAGCCTCGCCTCAAGTCTCCTGCCTCCTGCCTCCAGCCTCGCCTCGTCTCATGCCTCCAGCCTCGCCTCAAATCTCCGGCCTCCAGCCTCCAGCCTCGCCTCAAGTCTTCAACCCCCGGCCTCGCCTCAAGTCTCCGGCCTCCAGCCTCCAGCCTCACCTCAAGTCTCCAGTCTCCAGCCTCGCCTCAAGTCTCCAACACCCGGCCTCGCCTCAAGTCTCCTGCCTCCTGCCTCCAGCCTCGCCTCGTCTCATGCCTGCAGCCTCCAGCCTCACCTCAAATCTCCGGCCTCCAGTCTCCAGCCTCGCCTCCAGCCTCCAGTCTCCAGCCTCACCTCAAGTCTCCAGCCTACAGCCTCACCTCAAGTCTCCAGCCTCCAGCCTCCAAGCCTCCAGCCTCGCCTCAAGTCTCCGGCCTCCAGACTCGCCTCAAGTCTCCGGCCTCCTGCCTCCAGCCTCGCCTCAAGTCTCCTGCCTCCAGCCTCCATCCTCGCATCAAGTCTCCTGCCTCCAGCCTCGCCTCGTCTTCTGCCTCCAGCCTCGCCTCAAGTCTCCGGCCTCCAGCCTCCAGCCTCGCCTCAAGTCTCCGGCCTCCAGCCTCGCCTCGTCTCCGGCCCCCAGCCTCCAGCCTCCCCTCAAGTCTCCTGCCACCAGCTTCCATCCTCGCCTCAAGTCTCCTGCCTCCAGCCTCCAGCCTCGCCTCAAGCCTCCACCCTCCAGCCTCGACTCGCCTCAAGTCTCCTGCCACCAACCTCCAGCCTTGCCTCAAATCTCCAGCCTCAAGCCTCACCTCAACTCTCCTGCCTCCAGCCTTGCCTCAAGTCTCCTGCCTCCTGCCTCCAGCCTCGCCTTATCTCATGCCTCCAGCCTCCAGCCTCAACTCGTCTCATGCCTCCAGCCACCAGCCTCGCCTCGTTTCATGCCTCCAGCCTCCAGCCTCGCCTCGTCTCATGCCTCCAACCTCCTGCCTCGCCTCAAGTCTCCTGCCTCCAGCCTCCAGCCTCGCCTCAAGTCTCCAGCCTCCAGCCTCCAGCCTCGCCTCAAGTCTCCAGCCTCCAGCCTCGCCTCAAATCTCCAGCCTCCAGCCTCGCCTGAAGTCTCCTGCCTCCAGCCTCGCCTCAAGTCTCCTGCCTCCAGCCTCCAGCCTCGCCTCCAGCCTCCAGCCTCGCCTCAAGTCTCCTGCCTCCAGCCTCGCCTCAAGCCTCCAGCCTCCAGCCTCGCCTCGTCTCAATTCTCCAGCCTCCACCCTCACCTCAAGTCTCCTGCCTCCAGTGTCACCTCAACTCTCCTCCCACCAGCCTCGCATCAAGTCTCTGGCCTCCAGTCTCCAGCCTCGCCTCAAGTCTCCAGCCTCCAGCCTCCAGCCTCGCCTCAAGTCTCCTGCCTCCAGCCTCGCATCAAGTTTCCTGCCTCCTGCCTCCAGCCTCCAGCCTCGCCTCCAGTCTCCAGCCTCCAGCCTCGCCTCAACTCTCCTGCCTCCAGCCTCGCCTTGCCTCAAGTCTCCTGCCTCCAGCCTTCAGCCTCACCTCGTCTCATGCCTCCAGCCTCCAGCCTCACCTCGTCTCATGCCTCCAGCCTCCAGCCTCGCCTCATCTCATGCCTCCAGCCTCCAGCCACGCATCAAGTCTCCTGCCTCCTGCCTCCAGCCTCACCTCGTCTCATGTCTGCAACCTCCAGCCTCGCCTCAAGTCTCCAGCCTCCAGCCTCGCCTCAAGCCTCCGGCCTCCAGCTTCCAGCCTCGCCTCAAGTCTCCTGCCTCCAGCCATGCCTCAAGTCTCCTGCCTCCAGCCTCGCCTCAAGTCTCCAGCCTCCAGCCTCACCTCAACTCTCCTGCCTCCAGCCTCGCCTCAACTCTCCTGCCTCCAGCCTCACCTCGTCTCATGCCTCCAGCCTCGCCTCAAGTCTCCGGCCTCCAGCCTCGCCTCGTCTCATGCCTCCAGCCTCCAGCCTCGCCTCGTCTCATGCCTCCAGCCTCCAACCTCGCCTCATTTCATGCCTCCAGCCTCGCCTCAAATCTCCTACCTCCAGCCTCCAGCCTCGCCTCAAGTCTCCAGCCTCCAGCCTCACCTCAAGTCTCCTGCCTCCAGCCTCCAGCCTCGCCTCAAGTCTCCAGCCTCAAGCTTCGCCTCGTCTCATGCCTCCAGCCTCCAGCCTCGCCTCGTTTCATGCCTCCAGCCTCCAGCCTTCCCTCATCTCCTGCCTCCAGCCTCCAGCCTCACCTCAGGTCTCCAGCCTCCAGCCTCCAGCCTCGCCTCAAGTCTCCAGCCACCTGCCTCCAGCCTCGCCTCGTCTCATGCCTGCAGTCTCCAGCCTCGCCTCAAATCTCCTACCTCCAGCCTCCAGCCTCGCCTCCAGCCTCCAGCCTCCAGCCTCGCCTCAAGTCTCCAGCCTCCAGCCTCGCCTCAACTCTCCAGCATCCAGCCTTGCCTCGCCTCGAGTCTCCTGCCTCCAGCCTCCAGCCTCACCTCGTCTCATGCCTCCAGCCTCCAGCCTCCAGCCTCAACTCGTCTCATGCCTCCAGCCTCCAGCCTCGCCTCGTTTCTTGCCTCCAGCCTCCAGCCTCGCCTCGTCTCATGCCTCCAACCTCCTGTCTCGCCTCAAGTCTCCTGCCTCCAGCCTCCAGCCTCGCCTCAAGTCTCCAGCCTCCAGCCTCGCCTCAAGTCTCCAGCCTCCAGCCTCGCCTCAAATCCCCTGCCTCCAGCCTCCAGCCTCGCCTCAAGTCTCCTGCCTCCAGCCTCCAGCCTCAAGTCTCCTGCCTCCAGCCTCCAACCTCGCTTCAAGTCTCCTGCCTCCAGCCTCCAGCCTCGCCACAAGTCTCCTGCCTCCAGCCTCCAGCCTCGCCTCAAGTCTCCTGCCTCCAGCCTCGCCTCAAGTCTCCTGCCTCCAGCCTCCAGCCTCGCTTCAAGTCTCCTGCCTCCAGCCTCCAGCCTCGCCTCAAGTCTCCTGCCTCCAGCCTCCAGCCTCGCTTCAAGTCTCCTGCCTCCAGCCTCCAGCCTCGCCTCAAGTCTCCTGCCTCCTGCCTCCAGCCTCGCCTCGTCTCATGCCTCCAGCCTCGCCTCAAATCTCCGGCCTCCAGCCTCCAGCCTCGCCTCAAGTCTTCAACCCCCGGCCTCGCCTCAAGTCTCCGGCCTCCAGCCTCCAGCCTCACCTCAAGTCTCCAGTCTCCAGCCTCGCCTCAAGTCTCCAACACCCGGCCTCGCCTCAAGTCTCCTGCCTCCTGCCTCCAGCCTCGCCTCGTCTCATGCCTGCAGCCTCCAGCCTCACCTCAAATCTCCGGCCTCCAGTCTCCAGCCTCGCCTCCAGCCTCCAGTCTCCAGCCTCACCTCAAGTCTCCAGCCTACAGCCTCACCTCAAGTCTCCAGCCTCTAGCCTCCAAGCCTCCAGCCTCGCCTCAAGTCTCCGGCCTCCAGACTCGCCTCAAGTCTCCGGCCTCTTGCCTCCAGCCTCGCCTCAAGTCTCCTGCCTCCAGCCTCCATCCTCGCCTCAAGTCTCCTGCCTCCAGCCTCGCCTCGTCTTCTGCCTCCAGCCTCGCCTCAAGTCTCCGGCCTCCAGCCTCCAGCCTCGCCTCAAGTCTCCGGCCTCCAGCCTCGCCTCGTCTCCGGCCCCCAGCCTCCAGCCTCCCCTCAAGTCTCCTGCCACCAGCTTCCATCCTCGCCTCAAGTCTCCTGCCTCCAGCCTCCAGCCTCGCCTCAAGCCTCCACCCTCCAGCCTCGACTCGCCTCAAGTCTCCTGCCACCAACCTCCAGCCTTGCCTCAAATCTCCAGCCTCAAGCCTCACCTCAACTCTCCTGCCTCCAGCCTTGCCTCAAGTCTCCTGCCTCCTGCCTCCAGCCTCGCCTTATCTCATGCCTCCAGCCTCCAGCCTCAACTCGTCTCATGCCTCCAGCCACCAGCCTCGCCTCGTCTCATGCCTCCAACCTCCTGCCTCGCCTGAAGTCTCCTGCCTCCAGCCTCCAGCCTCGCCTCAAGTCTCCAGCCTCCAGCCTCCAGCCTCGCCTCAAGTCTCCAGCCTCCAGCCTCGCCTCAAATCTCCAGCCTCCAGCCTCGCCTGAAGTCTCCTGCCTCCAGCCTCGCCTCAAGTCTCCTGCCTCCAGCCTCCAGCCTCGCCTCCAGCCTCCAGCCTCGCCTCAAGTCTCCTGCCTCCAGCCTCGCCTCAAGCCTCCAGCCTCCAGCCTCGCCTCGTCTCAATTCTCCAGCCTCCACCCTCACCTCAAGTCTCCTGCCTCCAGTGTCACCTCAACTCTCCTCCCACCAGCCTCGCATCAAGTCTCTGGCCTCCAGTCTCCAGCCTCGCCTCAAGTCTCCAGCCTCCAGCCTCCAGCCTCGCCTCAAGTCTCCTGCCTCCAGCCTCGCATCAAGTTTCCTGCCTCCTGCCTCCAGCCTCGCCTCATCTCATGCCTCCAGCCTCCAGATTCGCCTTGTCTCATGCCTCCAGCCTGCAGCCTCCAGCCTCGCCTCCAGTCTCCAGCCTCCAGCCTCGCCTCAACTCTCCTGCCTCCAGCCTCGCCTTGCCTCAAGTCTCCTGCCTCCAGCCTTCAGCCTCACCTCGTCTCATGCCTCCAGCCTCCAGCCTCACCTCGTCTCATGCCTCCAGCCTCCAGCCTCGCCTCATCTCATGCCTCCAGCCTCCAGCCACGCATCAAGTCTCCTGCCTCCTGCCTCCAGCCTCACCTCGTCTCATGTCTGCACCCTCCAGCCTCGCCTCAAGTCTCCAGCCTCCAGCCTCGCCTCAAGCCTCCGGCCTCCAGCTTCCAGCCTCGCCTCAAGTCTCCTGCCTCCAGCCATGCCTCAAGTCTCCTGCCTCCAGCCTCGCCTCAAGTCTCCAGCCTCCAGCCTCACCTCAACTCTCCTGCCTCCAGCCTCGCCTCAACTCTCCTGCCTCCAGCCTCACCTCGTCTCATGCCTCCAGCCTCGCCTCAAGTCTCCGGCCTCCAGCCTCGCCTCGTCTCATGCCTCCAGCCTCCAGCCTCGCCTCGTCTCATGCCTCCAGCCTCCAACCTCGCCTCATTTCATGCCTCCAGCCTCGCCTCAAATCTCCTACCTCCAGCCTCCAGCCTCGCCTCAAGTCTCCAGCCTCCAGCCTCACCTCAAGTCTCCTGCCTCCAGCCTCCAGCCTCGCCTCAAGTCTCCAGCCTCAAGCTTCACCTCGTCTCATGCCTCCAGCCTCCAGCCTCGCCTCGTTTCATGCCTCCAGCCTCCAGCCTTCCCTCATCTCCTGCCTCCAGCCTCCAGCCTCACCTCAGGTCTCCAGCCTCCAGCCTCCAGCCTCGCCTCAAGTCTCCAGCCACCTGCATCCAGCCTCGCCTCGTCTCATGCCTGCAGTCTCCAGCCTCGCCTCAAATCTCCTACCTCCAGCCTCCAGCCTCGCCTCCAGCCTCCAGCCTCCAGCCTCGCCTCAAGTCTCCAGCCTCCAGCCTCGCCTCAACTCTCCAGCATCCAGCCTTGCCTCGCCTCGAGTCTCCTGCCTCCAGCCTCCAGCCTCGCCTCGTCTCATGCCTCCAGCCTCCAGCCTCCAGCCTCAACTCATCTCATGCCTCCAGCCTCCAGCCTCACCTCGTTTCTTGCCTCCAGCCTCCAGCCTCGCCTCGTCTCATGCCTCCAACCTCCTGTCTCGCCTCAAGTCTCCTGCCTCCAGCCTCCAGCCTCGCCTCAAGTCTCCAGCCTCCAGCCTCGCCTCAAGTCTCCAGCCTCCAGCCTCGCCTCAAATCCCCTGCCTCCAGCCTCCAGCCTCGCCTCAAGTCTCCTGCCTCCAGCCTCCAGCCTCAAGTCTCCTGCCTCCAGCCTCCAACCTCGCTTCAAGTCTCCTGCCTCCAGCCTCCAGCCTCGCCACAAGTCTCCTGCCTCCAGCCTCCAGCCTCGCCTCAAGTCTCCTGCCTCCAGCCTCGCCTCAAGTCTCCTGCCTCCAGCCTCCAGCCTCGCTTCAAGTCTCCTGCCTCCAGCCTCCAGCCTCGCCTCAAGTCTCCTGCCTCCAGCATCCAGCCTCGCCTCAAGACTCCATCCTCCAGCCTCGCCTCAAGTCTCCTGCCTCCTGCCTCCAGCCTCGCCTCGTCTCATGCCTCCAGCCTCGCCTCAAATCTCCGGCCTCCAGCCTCCAGCCTCGCCTCAAGTCTTCAACCCCCGGCCTCGCCTCAAGTCTCCGGCCTCCAGCCTCCAGCCTCACCTCAAGTCTCCAGTCTCCAGCCTCGCCTCAAGTCTCCAACACCCGGCCTCGCCTCAAGTCTCCTGCCTCCTGCCTCCAGCCTCACCTCGTCTCATGCCTGCAGCCTCCAGCCTCACCTCAAATCTCCGGCCTCCAGTCTCCAGCCTCGCCTCCAGCCTCCAGTCTCCAGCCTCACCTCAAGTCTCCAGCCTACAGCCTCACCTCAAGTCTCCAGCCTCCAGCCTCCAAGCCTCCAGCCTCGCCTCAAGTCTCCGGCCTCCAGACTCACCTCAAGTCTCCGGCCTCCTGCCTCCAGCCTCGCCTCAAGTCTCCTGCCTCCAGCCTCCATCCTCGCCTCAAGTCTCCTGCCTCCAGCCTCGCCTCGTCTTCTGCCTCCAGCCTCGCCTCAAGTCTCCGGCCTCCAGCCTCCAGCCTCGCCTCAAGTCTCCGGCCTCCAGCCTCGCCTCGTCTCCGGCCCCCAGCCTCCAGCCTCCCCTCAAGTCTCCTGCCACCAGCTTCCATCCTCGCCTCAAGTCTCCTGCCTCCAGCCTCCAGCCTCGCCTCAAGCCTCCACCCTCCAGCCTCGACTCGCCTCAAGTCTCCTGCCACCAACCTCCAGCCTTGCCTCAAATCTCCAGCCTCAAGCCTCACCTCAACTCTCCTGCCTTCAGCCTTGCCTCAAGTCTCCTGCCTCCTGCCTCCAGCCTCGCCTTATCTCATGCCTCCAGCCTCCAGCCTCAACTCGTCTCATGCCTCCAGCCACCAGCCTCGCCTCGTTTCATGCCTCCAGCCTCCAGCCTCGCCTCGTCTCATGCCTCCAACCTCCTGCCTCGCCTCAAGTCTCCTGCCTCCAGCCTCCAGCCTCGCCTCAAGTCTCCAGCCTCCAGCCTCCAGCCTCGCCTCAAGTCTCCAGCCTCCAGCCTCGCCTCAAATCTCCAGCCTCCAGCCTCGCCTGAAGTCTCCTGCCTCCAGCCTCGCCTCAAGTCTCCTGCCTCCAGCCTCCAGCCTCGCCTCCAGCCTCCAGCCTCGCCTCAAGTCTCCTGCCTCCAGCCTCGCCTCAAGCCTCCAGCCTCCAGCCTCGCCTCGTCTCAATTCTCCAGCCTCCAGCCTCACCTCAAGTCTCCTGCTTCCAGTGTCACCTCAACTCTCCTCCCACCAGCCTCGCATCAAGTCTCTGGCCTCCAGTCTCCAGCCTCGCCTCAAGTCTCCAGCCTCCAGCCTCCAGCCTCGCCTCAAGTCTCCTGCCTCCAGCCTCGCATCAAGTTTCCTGCCTCCTGCCTCCAGCCTCGCCTCATCTCATGCCTCCAGCCTCCAGATTCGCCTTGTCTCATGCCTCCAGCCTGCAGCCTCCAGCCTCGCCTCCAGTCTCCAGCCTCCAGCCTCGCCTCAACTCTCCTGCCTCCAGCCTCGCCTTGCCTCAAGTCTCCTGCCTCCAGCCTTCAGCCTCACCTCGTCTCATGCCTCCAGCCTCCAGCCTCACCTCGTCTCATGCCTCCAGCCTCCAGCTTTGCCTTGTCTCATGCCTCCAGCCTCCAGCCTCATCTCAAGTCTCCAGCCTCCAGCCTCGCCTCAAGTCTCCTGCCTCCAGCCTCCAGATTCGCCTTGTCTCATGCCTCCAGCCTCCAGCCTCCAGCCTCGCCTCCAGTCTCCAGCCTCCAGCCTCGCCTCAAGTCTCCTGCCTCCAGCCTCACCTCAACTCTCCTGCCTCCAGCCTCGCCTCAGGTCTCCAGCATCCAGCCTCCAGCCTCCCCTCAAATCTCCTGCCTCCAGCCTCGCCTCAAGTCTCCAGCCTCCAGCCTCCCCTCAAATCTCCTGCCTCCAGTCTCCAGCCTCGCCTCAAGTCTCATGCCTCCAGCCTCCAGCCTCGCCTCAAGTCTCCTGCCTCCAGCCTCCAGCCTCGCCTCAAGTCTCCAGCCTCCAGCCTCCAGCCTCGCCTCAAATCTCCTGCGTCCAGCCTCGCCTAAAGTCTCCTGCCTCCAGCCTCCAGCCTCGCCTCAAATCTCCTGCCTCCAGCCTCCAGCCTCGCCTGAAGTCTCATGCCTCCAGCCTCCAGCCTCGTCTCAAGTCTCAAACCTCCAGCCTCCAGCCTCGCCTCAAGTCTCCTGCCTCCAACCTCGCCTCGCCTCAAGTCTCCTGCCTCCAGCCTCGCCTCAAGTCTCCAGCCTCCAGCCTCGCCTCAAGTCTCCTGCTTCCAGCCTCCAGCCTTGCCTCGTCTCATGCCTCCAGCCTCCAACCTCAAGTCTCCTGCCTCCAGCCTCCAGCCTCAAGTCTCCGGCCTTCAGCTTCGCCTTGTCTCATGCCTCCAGCCTCCAGCCTCGCCTCGTTTCATGCCTCCAGCCTCCAGCCTCGCCTCATCTCATGCCTGCAGCCTCCAGCCTCGCCTCAAGTCTCCTGCCTCCAGCCTCCAGCAACGCCTCAAGTCTCCAACCTCCACCCTCCAGCCTCCAGCCTCGCCTCAAGTCTCCTGCCTCCAGCCTCGCCTCAAGTCTCCTGCCTCCAGCCTCCAGCCTCGCCTCCAGCCTCCAGACTCCAGCCTCGCCTCAACTCTCCTGCCTCCAGCCTCGCCTCAAGCCTCCAGCCTCCAGCCTCGCCTCGTCTCAATTCTCCAGCCTCCAGCCTCGCCTCAAGTCTAGAGTCTCCAGCCTCGCCTCAAGTCTCCTGCCTCCAGCGTCACCTCAACTCTCCTCCCACCAGCCTCGCATCAAGTCTCCGGCCTCCAGTCTCCAGCCTCGCCTCAAGTCTCCTGCCTCCAGCCTCGCCTCGCCTCAAGTCTCCAGCCTCCATCCTCCAGCCTCGCCTCCAGCCTCCAGCCTCCGGCCTCGCCTCCAGTCTCCAGCCTCCAGCCTCGCCTCAACTCTCCTGCCTCCAGCCTCGCCTTGCCTCCAGCCTCCAGCCTCCAGCCTCGCCTCGTTTCATGCCTCCAGCCTCACCTTGCCTCGTCTCATGCCTCCAGCCTCCAGCCCCAACACTCTTCAAGTCTCCAGCCTCCAGCCTCGACTCGCCTCAAGTATCCTGTCTCCAGCCTCGCCTCGTCTCATGCCTCCTGCCTCCAGCCTCGCCTCAAGTCTCCGGCCTCAAGCTTCGCCTCGTCTCATGCCTCCAGCCTCCAGCCTCGCCTCGTTTCATGCCTCCAGCCTCCAGCCTTCCCTCATCTCCTGCCTCCAGCCTCCAGCCTCACCTCAGGTCTCCAGCCTCCAGCCTCCAGCCTCGCCTCAAGTCTCCAGCCACCTGCCTCCAGCCTCGCCTCGTCTCATGCCTGCAGCCTCCAGCCTCGCCTCAAATCTCCTACCTCCAGCCTCCAGCCTCCAGCCTCGCCTCAAGTCTCCAGCCTCCAGCCTCGCCTCAACTCTCCAGCATCCAGCCTCGCCTCGCCTCGAGTCTCCTGCCTCCAGCCTCCAGCCTCGCCTCGTCTCATGCCTCCAGCCTCCAGCCTCCAGCCTCAACTCGTCTCATGCCTCCAGCCTCCAGCCTCAACTCGTCTCATGCCTCCAGCCTCCAGCCTCACCTCGTTTCTTGCCTCCAGCCTCCAGCCTGGCCTCGTCTCATGCCTCCAACCTCCTGCCTCGCCTCAAGTCTCCTGCCTCCAGCCTCCAGCCTCGCCTCAAGTATCCAGCCTCCAGCCTCCAGCCTCGCCTCAAGTCTCCTGCCTCCAGCCTCGCCTCAAGTCTCCTGCCTCCAGCCTCCAACCTCGCTTCAAGTCTCCTGCCTCCAGCCTCCAGCCTCGCCACAAGTCTCCTGCATCCAGCCTCCAGCCTCGCCTCAAATCTCCTGCCTCCAGCCTCCAGCCTCGCCTCAAGTCTCCTGTCTCCAGCCTCGCCTCAAGTCTCCTGCCTCCAGCCTCCAACCTCGCTTCAAGTCTCCTGCCTCCAGCCTCCAGCCTCGCCACAAGTCTCCTGCCTCCAGCCTCCAGCCTCGCCTCAAGTCTCCTGCCTCCAGCCTCGCCTCAAGTCTCCTGCCTCCAGCCTCGCTTCAAGTCTCCTGCCTCCAGCCTCCAGCCTCGCCTCAAGTCTCCTGCCTCCAGCATCCAGCCTCGCCTCAAGACTCCATCCTCCAGCCTCGCCTCAAGTCTCCTGCCTCCTGCCTCCAGCCTCGCCTCGTCTCATGCCTCCAGCCTCGCCTCAAATCTCCGGCCTCCAGCCTCCAGCCTCGCCTCAAGTCTCCAACCCCCGGCCTCGCCTCAAGTCTCCGGCCTCCAGCCTCCAACCTCACCTCAAGTCTCCAGTCTCCAGCCTCGCCTCAAGTCTCCAACCCCCGGCCTCGCCTCAAGTCTCCTGCCTCCTGCCTCCAGCCTCGCCTCGTCTCATGCCTGCAGCCTCCAGCCTCACCTCAAATCTCCGGCCTCCAGTCTCCAGCCTCGCCTCCAGCCTCCAGTCTCCAGCCTCACCTCAAGTCTCCAGCCCACAGCCTCACCTCAAGTCTCCAGCATCCAGCCTCCAAGCCTCCAGCCTCGCCTCAAGTCTCCGGCCTCCAGACTCGCCTCAAGTCTCCGGCCTCTTGCCTCCAGCCTCGCCTCAAGTCTCCTGCCTCCAGCCTCCATCCTCACCTCAAGTCTCCTGCCTCCAGCCTCGCCTCAAGTCTCCGGTCTCCAGCCTCGCCTTGCCTCAAGTCTCCTGCCTCCAGCCTTCAGCCTCGCCTCGTCTCATGCCTCCAGCCTCCAGCCTCACCTCGTCTCATGCCTCCAGCCTTCAGCCTCGCCTCGTCTCATGCCTCCAGCCTCCAGCCTCATCTCAAGTCTCCAGCCTCCAGCCTCGCCTCAAGTCTCCTGCCTCCAGCCTCCAGATTCGCCTTGTCTCATGCCTCCAGCCTCCAGCCTCCAGCCTCGCCTCCAGTCTCCAGCCTCCAGCCTCGCCTCAAGTCTCCTGCCTCCAGCCTCACCTCAACTCTCCTGCCTCCAGCCTCGCCTCAGGTCTCCAGCATCCAGCCTCCAGCCTCCCCTCAAATCTCCTGCCTCCAGCCTCCAGCCTCGCCTCAAGTCTCATGCCTCCAGCATCCAGTCTCGCCTCAAGTCTCCTGCCTCCAGCCTCCAGCCTCGCCTCAAGTCTCCTGCCTCCAGCCTCCAGCCTCGCCTCAAATCTCCTGCATCCAGCCTGGCCTAAAGTCTCCTGCCTCCAGCCTCCAGCCTCGCCTCAAGTCTCCTGCCTCCAGCCTCACCTCAACTCTCCTGCCTCCAGCCTCGCCTCAGGTCTCCAGCATCCAGCCTCCAGCCTCCCCTCAAATCTCCTGCCTCCAGCCTCCAGCCTCGCCTCAAGTCTCATGCCTCCAGCATCCAGTCTCGCCTCAAGTCTCCTGCATCCAGCCTCCAGCCTCCAGCCTCGCCTCAAGTCTCCAGCCTCCAGCCTCCAGCCTCGCCTCAAATCTCCTGCGTCCAGCCTGGCCTAAAGTCTCCTGCCTCCAGCCTCCAGCCTCGCCTCAAGTCTCCTGCCTCCAGCCTCCAGCCTCGCCTGAAGTCTCCTGCCTCCAGCCTCCAGCCTCGTCTGAAGTCTCAAACCTCCAGCCTCGCCTCAAGTCTCCAGCCTCCAGCCTCGCCTCAAGTCTCCTGCCTCCAGCCTCCAGCCTTGCCTCGTCTCATGCCTCCAGCCTCCAGCCTCACCTCGTTTCATGCCTCCAGCCTCCAGCCTCGCCTCATCTCATGCCTGCACCCTCCAGCCTCACCACAAGTCTCCAACCACCACCCTCCAGCCTCCAGCCTCGCCTCAAGTCTCCTGCCTCCAGCCTCACCTCAAGTCTCCTGCCTCCAGCCTCCAGCCTCGCCTCCAGCCTCCAGACTCCAGCCTCGCCTCAACTCTCCTGCCTCCAGCCTCGACTCAAGTCTAGAGCCTCCAGCCTCGCCTCAAGTCTCCTGCCTCCAGCGTCACCTCAACTCTCCTCCCACCAGCCTCGCATCAAGTCTCCGGCCTCCAGTCTCCAGCCTCGCCTCAAGTCTCCTGCCTCCAGCCTCGCCTCGCCTCAAGTCTCCAGCCTCCAGCCTCCAGCCTCGCCTCGTCTCATGCCTGCAGCCTCCAGCCTCGCCTCAAATCTCCGGCCTCCAGCCTCCAGCCTCGCCTCAAGCCTCCAGTCTCCAGCCTCACCTCAAGTCTCCAGCCTACAGCCTCACCTCAAGTCTCCAGCCTCCAGCCTCCAAGCCTCCAGCCTCGCCTCAAGTCTCCGGCCTCCAGACTCGCCTCAAGTCACCGGCCTCCTGCCTCCAGCCTCGCCTCAAGTCTCCTGCCTCCAGCCTCCATCCTCGCCTCAAGTCTCCTGCCTCCAGCCTCGCCTCGTCTCCTGCCTCCAGCCTCCAGCCTCCCCTCAAGTCTCCTGCCACCAGCTTCCATCCTCGCCTCAAGTCTCCTGCCTCCAGCCTCCAGCCTCGCCTCAAGCCTCCAGCCTCCAGCCTCGACTCGCCTCAAGTCTCCTGCCTCCAACCTCCAGCCTTGCCTCAAATCTCCAGCCTCAAGCCTCACCTCAACTCTCCTGCCTCCAGCCTCGCCTCGCCTCAAGTCTCCGGCCTCCAGCCTCCGGCCTCGCCTCAAGTCTCCTGCCTCCAGCCTCCAGCCTCGCCTCAAGTCTCCTGCCTCCTGCCTCCAGCCTCGCCTTATCTCATGCCTCCAGCCTCCAGCCTCAACTCGTCTCATGCCTCCAGCCACCAGCCTCGCCTCGTTTCATGCCTCCAGCCTCCAGCCTCGCCTCGTCTCATGCCTCCAGCCTCCAGCCTCGCCTCAAGTCTCCAGCCTCCAGCCTCCAGCCTCGCCTCAAGTCTCCAGCCTCCAGCATCGCCTCAAATCTCCTGCCTCCAGCCTCGCCTCAAGTCTCCTGCCTCCAGCCTCACCTCAAGTCTCCAGCCTCCAGCCTCGCCTCAAGTCTTCAGCCTCCAGCCTCCAGCCTCACCTCAAGTCTCCAGCCTCCAGCCTCGCCTCAAATCTCCTGCCTCCAGCCTCGCCTCAAGTCTCCTGCCTCCAGCCTCGCCTCGCCTCCAGTCTCCAGCCTCCAGCCTCGCCTCAAGTCTCCAGCCTCCAGCCTCCAGCCTCGCCTCCTGCCTCCAGCCTCCAGCCTCGCCTCAAGTCTCCTGTCTCCAGCCTCCAACCTCGCCTCAAGTCTCCTGCCTCCAGCCTCCAGCCTCCAGATTCGCCTTGTCTCATGCCTCCAGCCTCCAGTCTCCAGCCTCGCCTCCTGCCTCCAGCCTCCAGCCTCGCCTCAAGTCTCCTGTCTCCAGCCTCCAACCTCACCTCAAGTCTCCTGCCTCCAGCCTCCAGCCTCGCCTCAAGTCTCCAGCCTCCAGCCTCCAGCCTCGCCTCAAGTCTCCAGCCTCCAGCATCGCCTCAAATCTACTGCCTCCAGCCTCGCCTCAAGTCTCCTGACTCCAGCCTCGCCTCAAGTCTCCTGTCTCCAGCCTCCAGCCTCGCCTCAAATCTCCGGCCTCCAGCCTCCAGCCTCGCCTCAAGTCTCCAGCCTCCAGCCTCGCCTCAAATCTCCTGCCTCCAGCCTCGCCTCAAGTCTCCAGCCTCCAGCCTCGCCTCAAGTCTCCAGCCTCCAGCCTCGCCTCAAATCTCCTGCCTCCAGCCTCGCCTCAAGTCTCCTGCCTCCAGCCTCGCCTCAAGTCTCCTGCCTCCAGCCTCCAGCCTCGCCTCAAGTCTCCTGCCTCCAACCTCGCCTCGCCTCCAGTCTCCAGCCTCCAGCCTCGCCTCAAGTCTCCAGCCTCCAGCCTCGCCTCAAGTCCCCTGCCTCCAGCCTCACCTCAAGTCTCCGGCCTCCAGCCTCCAGCCTCACCTCAAGTCTCCAGCCTCCAGCCTCCAGCCTCAAGCCTCGCCACAAGTCCCCTGCCTCCAGCCTCGCCTCAAGTCTCCGGCCTCCAGCCTCCAGCCTCGCCTCAAGCCTCCAGCCTCCAGCCTCGCCTCGTCTCAATTCTCCAGCCTCCAGCCTCGCCTCAAGTCTAGAGCCTCCAGCCTCGCCTCAAGTCTCCTGCCTCCGGCCTCCAGCGTCACCTCAACTCTCCTCCCGCCAGCCTTGCCTCAAGTCTCCGGCCTCCAGCCTCCAGCCTCGCCTCAAGCCTCCAGCCTCCAGCCTCGCCTCGTCTCAATTCTCCAGCCTCCAGCTCGCCTCAAGTCTAGAGCCTCCAGCCTCGCCTCAAGTCTCCTGCCTCCAGCCTCCAGCCTCGCCTCAAGTCTCCTGCCTCCTGCCTCCAGCCTCGCCTTATCTCATGCCTCCAGCCTCCAGCCTCAACTCGTCTCATGCCTCCAGCCACCAGCCTCGCCTCGTTTCATGCCTCCAGCCTCCAGCCTCGCCTCGTCTCATGCCTCCAGCCTCCAGCCTCGCCTCAAGTCTCCAGCCTCCAGCCTCCAGCCTCGCCTCAAGTCTCCAGCCTCCAGCATCGCCTCAAATCTCCTGCCTCCAGCCTCGCCTCAAGTCTCCTGCCTCCAGCCTCACCTCAAGTCTCCAGCCTCCAGCCTCGCCTCAAGTCTCCAGCCTCCAGCCTCCAGCCTCACCTCAAGTCTCCAGCCTCCAGCCTCGCCTCAAATCTCCTGCCTCCAGCCTCGCCTCAAGTCTCCTGCCTCCAGCCTCGCCTCGCCTCCAGTCTCCAGCCTCCAGCCTCGCCTCAAGTCTCCAGCCTCCAGCCTCCAGCCTCGCCTCCTGCCTCCAGCCTCCAGCCTCGCCTCAAGTCTCCTGTCTCCAGCCTCCAACCTCACCTCAAGTCTCCTGCCTCCAGCCTCCAGCCTCGCCTCAAGTCTCCAGCCTCCAGCCTCCAGCCTCGCCTCAAGTCTCCAGCCTCCAGCATCGCCTCAAATCTACTGCCTCCAGCCTCGCCTCAAGTCTCCTGACTCCAGCCTCGCCTCAAGTCTCCTGTCTCCAGCCTCCAGCCTCGCCTCAAATCTCCGGCCTCCAGCCTCCAGCCTCGCCTCAAGTCTCCAGCCTCCAGCCTCGCCTCAAATCTCCTGCCTCCAGCCTCGCCTCAAGTCTCCAGCCTCCAGCCTCGCCTCAAGTCTCCAGCCTCCAGCCTCGCCTCAAATCTCCTGCCTCCAGCCTCGCCTCAAGTCTCCTGCCTCCAGCCTCGCCTCAAGTCTCCTGCCTCCAGCCTCCAGCCTCGCCTCAAGTCTCCTGCCTCCAACCTCGCCTCGCCTCCAGTCTCCAGCCTCCAGCCTCGCCTCAAGTCTCCAGCCTCCAGCCTCGCCTCAAGTCCCCTGCCTCCAGCCTCACCTCAAGTCTCCGGCCTCCAGCCTCCAGCCTCACCTCAAGTCTCCAGCCTCCAGCCTCCAGCCTCAAGCCTCGCCACAAGTCCCCTGCCTCCAGCCTCGCCTCAAGTCTCCGGCCTCCAGCCTCCAGCCTCGCCTCAAGCCTCCAGCCTCCAGCCTCGCCTCGTCTCAATTCTCCAGCCTCCAGCCTCGCCTCAAGTCTAGAGCCTCCAGCCTCGCCTCAAGTCTCCTGCCTCCGGCCTCCAGCGTCACCTCAACTCTCCTCCCGCCAGCCTTGCCTCAAGTCTCCGGACTCCAGTCTCCAGCCTCGCCTCGCCTCAACTCTCCAGCCTCCAGCCTCCAGCCTCGTCTCCTGCCTCCAGCCTCCAGCCTCGCCTCAAGTCTCCTGTCTCCAGCCTCCAACCTCGCCTCAAGTCTCCTGCCTCCAGCCTCCAGCCTCGCCTCATCTCATGCCTCCAGCCTCCAGATTCACCTTGTCTCATGCCTCCAGCCTCCAGCCTCCAGCCTCGCCTCCAGTCTCCAGCCTCCAGCCTCGCCTCAACTCTCCTGCCTCCAGCCTCGCCTTGCCTCAAGTCTCCTGCCTCCAGCCTTCAGCCTCGCCTCGTCTCATGCCTCCAGCCTCCAGCCTCACCTCGTCTCATGCCTCCAGCCTTCAGCCTCGCCTCGTCTCATGCCTCCAGCCTCCAGCCTCACCTCGTCTCATGCCTCCAGCCTCCAGCTTTGCCTTGTCTCATGCCTCCAGCCTCCAGCCTCGCCTCAAGTGTCCTGTCTCCTGCCTCCAGCCTCGCCTCGCCTCAAGTCTCCAGCCTCCAGCCTCCAGCCTCGCCTCCTGCCTCCAGCCTCCAGCCTCGCCTCAAGTCTCCTGTCTCCAGCCTCCAGCCTCGCCTCAAGTCTCCTGCCTCCAGCCTCGCCTCAAGTTTCCTGCCTCCTGCCTCCAGCCTCGCCTCATCTCATGCCTCCAGCCTCCAGCCTCGCCTCCAGTCTCCAGCCTCCAGCCTCGCCTCAACTCTCCTGCCTCCAGCCTCGCCTTGCCTCAAGTCTCCTGCCTCCAGACTTCAGCCTCACCTCGTCTCATGCCTCCAGCCTCCAGCCTCACCTCGTCTCATGACTCCAGCCTCCAGCTTTGCCTTGTCTCATGCCTCCAGCCTCCAGCCTCACCTCAAGTCTCCAGCCTCCAGCCTCGCCACAAGTCTCCTGCCTCCTGCCTCCAACCTCGCCTCGTCTCATGCCTCCAGGCTTGCCTCAAGTCTCCTGCCTCCAGCCTCCAGCCTCCAGCCTCGCCTCCAGTCTCCAGCCTCCAGCCTCGCCTCAAGTCTCCTGCCTCCAGCCTCACCTCAACTCTCCTGCCTCCAGCCCCGCCTTGCCTCGTCTCCTGCCTCCAGCCTCCAGCCTCGCCTCGTCTCATGCCTCCAGCCTCGCCTCAAATCTCCGGCCTCCAGCCTCCAGCCTCGCCTCGTCTCCAACCCCCGGCCTCGCCTCAAGTCTCCGGCCTCCAGCCTCCAGCCTCACCTCAAGTCTCCAGTCTCCAGCCTCGCCTCAAGTCTCCAACCCCCCGGCCTCGCCTCAAGTCTCCTGCCTCCTGCCTCCAGCCTCGCCTCGTCTCATGCCTGCAGCCTCCAGCCTCACCTCAAATCTCCGGCCTCCAGTCTCCAGCCTCGCCTCCAGCCTCCAGTCTCCAGCCTCACCTCAAGTCTCCAGCCTACAGCCTCACCTCAAGTCTCCAGCATCCAGCCTCCAAGCCTCCAGCCTCGCCTCAAGTCTCCGGCCTCCAGACTCGCCTCAAGTCTCCGGCCTCTTGCCTCCAGCCTCGCCTCAAGTCTCCTGCCTCCAGCCTCCATCCTCACCTCAAGTCTCCTGCCTCCAGCCTCGCCTCAAGTCTCCGGTCTCCAGCCTCGCCTTGCCTCAAGTCTCCTGCCTCCAGCCTTCAGCCTCGCCTCGTCTCATGCCTCCAGCCTCCAGCCTCACCTCGTCTCATGCCTCCAGCCTTCAGCCTCGCCTCGTCTCATGCCTCCAGCCTCCAGCCTCATCTCAAGTCTCCAGCCTCCAGCCTCGCCTCAAGTCTCCTGCCTCCAGCCTCCAGATTCGCCTTGTCTCATGCCTCCAGCCTCCAGCCTCCATCCTCGCCTCCAGTCTCCAGCCTCCAGCCTCGCCTCAAGTCTCCTGCCTCCAGCCTCAACTCTCCTGCCTCCAGCCTCGCCTCAGGTCTCCAGCATCCAGCCTCCAGCCTCCCCTCAAATCTCCTGCCTCCAGCCTCCAGCCTCGCCTCAAGTCTCATGCCTCCAGCATCCAGTCTCGCCTCAAGTCTCCTGCCTCCAGCCTCCAGCCTCGCCTCAAGTCTCCAGCCTCCAGCCTCCAGCCTCGCCTCAAATCTCCTGCGTCCAGCCTGGCCTAAAGTCTCCTGCCTCCAGCCTCCAGCCTCGCCTCAAGTCTCCTGCCTCCAGCCTCCAGCCTCGCCTGAAGTCTCCTGCCTCCAGCCTCCAGCCTCGTCTGAAGTCTCAAACCTCCAGCCTCGCCTCAAGTCTCCAGCCTCCAGCCTCGCCTCAAGTCTCCTGCCTCCAGCCTCCAGCCTTGCCTCGTCTCATGCCTCCAGCCTCCAGCCTCACCTCGTTTCATGCCTCCAGCCTCCAGCCTCGCCTCATCTCATGCCTGCACCCTCCAGCCTCACCACAAGTCTCCAACCTCCACCCTCCAGCCTCCAGCCTCGCCTCAAGTCTCCTGCCTCCAGCCTCGCCTCAAGTCTCCTGCCTCCAGCCTCCAGCCTCGCCTCCAGCCTCCAGACTCCAGCCTCGCCTCAACTCTCCTGCCTCCAGCCTCGCCTCAAGTCTAGAGCCTCCAGCCTCGCCTCAAGTCTCCTGTTTCCAGCGTCACCTCAACTCTCCTCCCACCAGCCTCGCATCAAGTCTCCGGCCTCCAGTCTCTAGCCTCGCCTCAAGTCTCCTGCCTCCAGCCTCGCCTCGCCTCAAGTCTCCAGCCTCCAGCCTCCAGCCTCGCCTCGTCTCATGCCTGCAGCCTCCAGCCTCGCCTCAAATCTCCGGCCTCCAGCCTCCAGCCTCGCCTCAAGCCTCCAGTCTCCAGCCTCACCTCAAGTCTCCAGCCTACAGCCTCACCTCAAGTCTCCAGCCTCCAGCCTCTAAGCCTCCAGCCTCGCCTCAAGTCTCCGGCCTCCAGACTCGCCTCAAGTCTCCGGCCTCCTGCCTCCAGCCTCGCCTCAAGTCTCCTGCCTCCAGCCTCCATCCTCGCCTCAAGTCTCCTGCCTCCAGCCTCGCCTCGTCTCCTGCCTCCAGCCTCCAGCCTCCCCTCAAGTCTCCTGCCACCAGCTTCCATCCTCGCCTCAAGTCTCCTGCCTCCAGCCTCCAGCCTCGCCTCAAGCCTCCAGCCTCCAGCCTCGACTCGCCTCAAGTCTCCTGCCTCCAACCTCCAGCCTTGCCTCAAATCTCCAGCCTCAAGCCTCACCTCAACTCTCCTGCCTCCAGCCTCGCCTCGCCTCAAGTCTCCGGCCTCCAGCCTCCGGCCTCGCCTCAAGTCTCCTGCCTCCAGCCTCCAGCCTCGCCTCAAGTCTCCTGCCTCCTGCCTCCAGCCTCGCCTTATCTCATGCCTCCAGCCTCCAGCCTCAACTCGTCTCATGCCTCCAGCCACCAGCCTCGCCTCGTTTCATGCCTCCAGCCTCCAGCCTCGCCTCGTCTCATGCCTCCAGCCTCCAGCCTCGCCTCAAGTCTCCAGCCTCCAGCCTCCAGCCTCGCCTCAAGTCTCCAGCCTCCAGCATCGCCTCAAATCTCCTGCCTCCAGCCTCGCCTCAAGTCTCCTGCCTCCAGCCTCACCTCAAGTCTCCAGCCTCCAGCCTCGCCTCAAGTCTCCAGCCTCCAGCCTCCAGCCTCACCTCAAGTCTCCAGCCTCCAGCCTCGCCTCAAATCTCCTGCCTCCAGCCTCGCCTCAAGTCTCCTGCCTCCAGCCTCGCCTCGCCTCCAGTCTCCAGCCTCCAGCCTCGCCTCAAGTCTCCAGCCTCCAGCCTCCAGCCTCGCCTCCTGCCTCCAGCCTCCAGCCTCGCCTCAAGTCTCCTGTCTCCAGCCTCCAACCTCGCCTCAAGTCTCCTGCCTCCAGCCTCCAGCCTCGCCTCATCTCATGCCTCCAGCCTCCAGATTCGCCTTGTCTCAGGCCTCCAGCCTCCAGTCTCCAGCCTCGCCTCCTGCCTCCAGCCTCCAGCCTCGCCTCAAGTCTCCTGTCTCCAGCCTCCAACCTCACCTCAAGTCTCCTGCCTCCAGCCTCCAGCCTCGCCTCAAGTCTCCAGCCTCCAGCCTCCAGCCTCGCCTCAAGTCTCCAGCCTCCAGCATCGCCTCAAATCTACTGCCTCCAGCCTCGCCTCAAGTCTCCTGACTCCAGCCTCGCCTCAAGTCTCCTGTCTCCAGCCTCCAGCCTCGCCTCAAATCTCCGGCCTCCAGCCTCCAGCCTCGCCTCAAGTCTCCAGCCTCCAGCCTCGCCTCAAATCTCCTGCCTCCAGCCTCGCCTCAAGTCTCCAGCCTCCAGCCTCGCCTCAAGTCTCCAGCCTCCAGCCTCGCCTCAAATCTCCTGCCTCCAGCCTCGCCTCAAGTCTCCTGCCTCCAGCCTCGCCTCAAGTCTCCTGCCTCCAGCCTCCAGCCTCGCCTCAAGTCTCCTGCCTCCAACCTCGCCTCGCCTCCAGTCTCCAGCCTCCAGCCTCGCCTCAAGTCTCCAGCCTCCAGCCTCGCCTCAAGTCCCCTGCCTCATCCTCACCTCAAGTCTCCTGCCTCCAGCCTCGCCTCAAGTCTCCGGTCTCCAGCCTCGCCTTGCCTCAAGTCTCCTGCCTCCAGCCTTCAGCCTCGCCTCGTCTCATGCCTCCAGCCTCCAGCCTCACCTCGTCTCATGCCTCCAGCCTTCAGCCTCGCCTCGTCTCATGCCTCCAGCCTCCAGCCTCATCTCAAGTCTCCAGCCTCCAGCCTCGCCTCAAGTCTCCTGCCTCCAGCCTCCAGATTCGCCTTGTCTCATGCTCCAGCCTCCAGCCTCCAGCCTCGCCTCCAGTCTCCAGCCTCCAGCCTCGCCTCAAGTCTCCTGCCTCCAGCCTCAACTCTCCTGCCTCCAGCCTCGCCTCAGGTCTCCAGCATCCAGCCTCCAGCCTCCCCTCAAATCTCCTGCCTCCAGCCTCCAGCCTCGCCTCAAGTCTCATGCCTCCAGCATCCAGTCTCGCCTCAAGTCTCCTGCCTCCAGCCTCCAGCCTCGCCTCAAGTCTCCAGCCTCCAGCCTCCAGCCTCGCCTCAAATCTCCTGCGTCCAGCCTGGCCTAAAGGCTCCTGCCTCCAGCCTCCAGCCTCGCCTCAAGTCTCCTGCCTCCAGCCTCCAGCCTCGCCTGAAGTCTCCTGCCTCCAGCCTCCAGCCTCGTCTGAAGTCTCAAACCTCCAGCCTCGCCTCAAGTCTCCAGCCTCCAGCCTCGCCTCAAGTCTCCTGCTCCAGCCTCCAGCCTTGCCTCGTCTCATGCTCCAGCCTCCAGCCTCACCTCGTTTCATGCCTCCAGCCTCCAGCCTCGCCTCATCTCATGCCTGCACCCTCCAGCCTCACCACAAGTCTCCACCTCCACCCTCCAGCCTCCAGCCTCGCCTCAAGTCTCCTGCCTCCAGCCTCGCCTCAAGTCTCCTGCCTCCAGCCTCCAGCCTCGCCTCCAGCCTCCAGACTCCAGCCTCGCCTCAACTCTCCTGCCTCCAGCCTCGCCTCAAGTCTAGAGCCTCCAGCCTCGCCTCAAGTCTCCTGTTTCCAGCGTCACCTCAACTCTCCTCCCACCAGCCTCGCATCAAGTCTCCGGCCTCCAGTCTCTAGCCTCGCCTCAAGTCTCCTGCCTCCAGCCTCGCCTCGCCTCAAGTCTCCAGCCTCCAGCCTCCAGCCTCGCCTCGTCTCATGCCTGCAGCCTCCAGCCTCGCCTCAAATCTCCGGCCTCCAGCCTCCAGCCTCGCCTCAAGCCTCCAGTCTCCAGCCTCACCTCAAGTCTCCAGCCTACAGCCTCACCTCAAGTCTCCAGCCTCCAGCCTCTAAGCCTCCAGCCTCGCCTCAAGTCTCCGGCCTCCAGACTCGCCTCAAGTCTCCGGCCTCCTGCCTCCAGCCTCGCCTCAAGTCTCCTGCCTCCAGCCTCCATCCTCGCCTCAAGTCTCCTGCCTCCAGCCTCGCCTCGTCTCCTGCCTCCAGCCTCCAGCCTCCCCTCAAGTCTCCTGCCACCAGCTTCCATCCTCGCCTCAAGTCTCCTGCCTCCAGCCTCCAGCCTCGCCTCAAGCCTCCAGCCTCCAGCCTCGACTCGCCTCAAGTCTCCTGCCTCCAACCTCCAGCCTTGCCTCAAATCTCCAGCCTCAAGCCTCACCTCAACTCTCCTGCCTCCAGCCTCGCCTCGCCTCAAGTCTCCGGCCTCCAGCCTCCGGCCTCGCCTCAAGTCTCCTGCCTCCAGCCTCCAGCCTCGCCTCAAGTCTCCTGCCTCCTGCCTCCAGCCTCGCCTTATCTCATGCCTCCAGCCTCCAGCCTCAACTCGTCTCATGCCTCCAGCCACCAGCCTCGCCTCGTTTCATGCCTCCAGCCTCCAGCCTCGCCTCGTCTCATGCCTCCAGCCTCCAGCCTCGCCTCAAGTCTCCAGCCTCCAGCCTCCAGCCTCGCCTCAAGTCTCCAGCCTCCAGCATCGCCTCAAATCTCCTGCCTCCAGCCTCGCCTCAAGTCTCCTGCCTCCAGCCTCACCTCAAGTCTCCAGCCTCCAGCCTCGCCTCAAGTCTCCAGCCTCCAGCCTCCAGCCTCACCTCAAGTCTCCAGCCTCCAGCCTCGCCTCAAATCTCCTGCCTCCAGCCTCGCCTCAAGTCTCCTGCCTCCAGCCTCGCCTCGCCTCCAGTCTCCAGCCTCCAGCCTCGCCTCAAGTCTCCAGCCTCCAGCCTCCAGCCTCGCCTCCTGCCTCCAGCCTCCAGCCTCGCCTCAAGTCTCCTGTCTCCAGCCTCCAACCTCGCCTCAAGTCTCCTGCCTCCAGCCTCCAGCCTCGCCTCATCTCATGCCTCCAGCCTCCAGATTCGCCTTGTCTCAGGCCTCCAGCCTCCAGTCTCCAGCCTCGCCTCCTGCCTCCAGCCTCCAGCCTCGCCTCAAGTCTCCTGTCTCCAGCCTCCAACCTCACCTCAAGTCTCCTGCCTCCAGCCTCCAGCCTCGCCTCAAGTCTCCAGCCTCCAGCCTCCAGCCTCGCCTCAAGTCTCCAGCCTCCAGCATCGCCTCAAATCTACTGCCTCCAGCCTCGCCTCAAGTCTCCTGACTCCAGCCTCGCCTCAAGTCTCCTGTCTCCAGCCTCCAGCCTCGCCTCAAATCTCCGGCCTCCAGCCTCCAGCCTCGCCTCAAGTCTCCAGCCTCCAGCCTCGCCTCAAATCTCCTGCCTCCAGCCTCGCCTCAAGTCTCCAGCCTCCAGCCTCGCCTCAAGTCTCCAGCCTCCAGCCTCGCCTCAAATCTCCTGCCTCCAGCCTCGCCTCAAGTCTCCTGCCTCCAGCCTCGCCTCAAGTCTCCTGCCTCCAGCCTCCAGCCTCGCCTCAAGTCTCCTGCCTCCAACCTCGCCTCGCCTCCAGTCTCCAGCCTCCAGCCTCGCCTCAAGTCTCCAGCCTCCAGCCTCGCCTCAAGTCCCCTGCCTCCAGCCTCACCTCAAGTCTCCGGCCTCCAGCCTCCAGCCTCACCTCAAGTCTCCAGCCTCCAGCCTCCAGCCTCAAGCCTCGCCACAAGTCCCCTGCCTCCAGCCTCGCCTCAAGTCTCCGGCCTCCAGCCTCCAGCCTCGCCTCAAGCCTCCAGCCTCCAGCCTCGCCTCGTCTCAATTCTCCAGCCTCCAGCCTCGCCTCAAGTCTAGAGCCTCCAGCCTCGCCTCAAGTCTCCTGCCTCCGGCCTCCAGCGTCACCTCAACTCTCCTCCCGCCAGCCTTGCCTCAAGTCTCCGGACTCCAGTCTCCAGCCTCGCCTCGCCTCAAGTCTCCAGCCTCCAGCCTCCAGCCTCGTCTCCTGCCTCCAGCCTCCAGCCTCGCCTCAAGTCTCCTGTCTCCAGCCTCCAACCTCGCCTCAAGTCTCCTGCCTCCAGCCTCCAGCCTCGCCTCATCTCATGCCTCCAGCCTCCAGATTCACCTTGTCTCATGCCTCCAGCCTCCAGCCTCCAGCCTCGCCTCCAGTCTCCAGCCTCCAGCCTCGCCTCAACTCTCCTGCCTCCAGCCTCGCCTTGCCTCAAGTCTCCTGCCTCCAGCCTTCAGCCTCGCCTCGTCTCATGCCTCCAGCCTCCAGCCTCACCTCGTCTCATGCCTCCAGCCTCCAGCTTTGCCTTGTCTCATGCCTCCAGCCTCCAGCCTCGCCTCAAGTGTCCTGTCTCCTGCCTCCAGCCTCGCCTCGCCTCAAGTCTCCAGCCTCCAGCCTCCAGCCTCGCCTCCTGCCTCCAGCCTCCAGCCTCGCCTCAAGTCTCCTGTCTCCAGCCTCCAGCCTCGCCTCAAGTCTCCTGCCTCCAGCCTCGCCTCAAGTTTCCTGCCTCCTGCCTCCAGCCTCGCCTCATCTCATGCCTCCAGCCTCCAGCCTCGCCTCCAGTCTCCAGCCTCCAGCCTCGCCTCAACTCTCCTGCCTCCAGCCTCGCCTTGCCTCAAGTCTCCTGCCTCCAGACTTCAGCCTCACCTCGTCTCATGCCTCCAGCCTCCAGCCTCACCTCGTCTCATGACTCCAGCCTCCAGCTTTGCCTTGTCTCATGCCTCCAGCCTCCAGCCTCACCTCAAGTCTCCAGCCTCCAGCCTCGCCACAAGTCTCCTGCCTCCTGCCTCCAACCTCGCCTCGTCTCATGCCTCCAGGCTTGCCTCAAGTCTCCTGCCTCCAGCCTCCAGCCTCCAGCCTCGCCTCCAGTCTCCAGCCTCCAGCCTCGCCTCAAGTCTCCTGCCTCCAGCCTCACCTCAACTCTCCTGCCTCCAGCCCCGCCTTGCCTCGTCTCCTGCCTCCAGCCTTCAGCCTCGCCTCGTCTCATGCCTCCAGCGTCCAGCCTCACCTCGTCTCATGCCTCCAGCATCCAGCTTTGCCTTGTCTCATGCCTCCAGCCTCCAACCTCACCTCAAGTCTCCAGCCTCCAGCCTCCAGCCTCGCCTCGTTTCATGCCTCCAGCCTCACCTTGCCTCAAGTCTCCAGCCTCAGCCTCCAGCCTCAACTCATCTCATGCCTCCAGCCTCCAGCCTCGCCTCAAGTCTCCTGCCTCCAGTCTCCAGCCTCGCCTCAAGTCTCCATGCTCCAGCCTCGCCTCAAGTCTCCGGTCTCCAGCCTCGCCTCAAGTCTCCTGCCTCCAGCCTCCAGCCTCGCCTCAAGTCTCCAGTCTCCAGCCTCGCCTCAAGTCTCCGGCCTCCAGCCTCACCTCAAGTCTCCTGCCTCCAGCCTCCAGCCTCGCCTCAAGTCTCCAGTCTCCAGCCTCGCCTCAAGTCTCCTGCCTCCAGCCTCCAGCCTCGCCTCGTCTCATGCCTCCAGCCTCGCCTCAAGTCTCCGGCCTCCAGCCTCACCTCAAGTCTCCTGCCTCCAGCCTCCAGCCTCGCCTCAAGTTTCCAGGCTCCAGCCTCGCCTCAAGTCTCCAGCCTCCAGCCTCACCTCAAGTCTCCTGCCTCCTGCCTCCAGCCTCGCCTCGTCTCATGCCTGCAACCTCCATCCTCGCCTCAAATCTCCGGCCTCCAGCCTCCAGCCTCGCCTTAATTTTCCAGCCTCCAGCCTCGCCTCAAGTCTCCGGCCTCCAGCCTCCAGCCTCACCTCATGTCTCCAGCCTCCAGCCTCCAGCCTCGCCTCAAGTCTCCAGTCTCCAGCCTCGCCTCAAGTCTCCTGCCTCCAGACTCCAGCCTCACCTCAAGTCTCCAGCCTCCAGCCTCCAGCCTTGCCTCAAGTCTTCTGCCTCCAGCCTCCAGCCTTGCCTCAAGTCTTCTGCCTCCAGCCTCCAGCCTCGCCTCAAGTCTCCGGCCTCCAGCCTCAAGCCTCGCCTCAAGTCTCCTGCCTGCAACCTCGCCTCGCCTCAAGTCTCCTGCCTCCATCCCCTCCTCAAGTATCCAGCCTCCAGCCTCACCTCGTCTCATGCCTCCAGCATCCAGCCTCGCCTCGTCTCATGCCTCCAGCCTCCAGCTCCAACACTCTTCAAGTCTCCAGCCTCCAGCCTCGCCTCGCCTCAAGTATCCTGTCTCCAGCCTCGCCTCGTCTCATGCCTCCTGCCTCCAGCCTCGCCTCAAGTCTCTGGCCTCCAGCTTCGCCTGGTCTCATGCCTCCAGCCTCCAGCCTCGCCTCATTTCATGCCTCCAGCCTCCTGCCTCCAGCCTCGCCTCAAGTCTCCGGCCTCCAGCTTCGCCTCGTCTCATGCCTCCAGCCTCCAGCCTCGCCTCGTTTCATGCCTCCAGCCTCCAGCCTTCCCTCATCTCCTGCCTCCAGCCTCCAGCCTCACCTCAGGTCTCCAGCCTCCAGCCTCGCCTCAAGTCTCCAGCCTCCAGCCTCCAGCCTCGCCTCAAGTCTCCTGCTTGCAGCCTCCAGCCTCGCCTCAAATCTCCTACCTCCAGCCTCCAGCCTCGCCTCCAGCCTCCAGCCTCCAGCCTCGCCTCAAGTCTCCAGCCTCCAGCCTCGCCTCAAGTCTCCAGCATCCAGCCTCACCTCGCCTCAAGTCTCCTCACTCCAGCCTCCAGCCTCGCCTCGTCTCATGCCTCCAGCCTCCAGCCTCAACTCGTCTCATGCCTCCAGCCTCCAGCCTCGCCTCGTTTCTTGCCTCCAGCCTCCAGCCTCGCCTCGTCTCATGCCTCCAACCTCCTGCCTCGCCGCAAGTCTCCTGCCTCCAGCCTCCAGCCTCGCCTCAAGTCTCCAGCCTCCAGCCTCCAGCCTCGCCTCAAATCACCAGCCTCCAGCCTCCAGCCTCGCCTCAAGTCACCAGCCTCCAGCCTCGCCTCAAATCTCCTGCTTCCAGCCTCGCCTCAAGTCTCCTGCCTCCAGCCTCCAGCCTCGCTTCAAGTCTCCTGCCTCCAGCCTCGCCTCAAGTCTCCTGCCTCCAGCCTCGCCTCAAGCCTCCAGCCTCCAGCCTCGCTTCAAGTCTCCTGCCTCCAGCCTCCAGCTTCACCTCAAGTCTCCTGCCTCCAGCCTCCAGCCTCGCCTCAAGTCTCCTGCCTCCAGCCTCCAGCCTCGCCTGACGTCTCCTACCTGCAGCCTGCAGCCTCGCCTCAAGTCTCCTGCCTCCAGACTCCAGCCTTACCTCTAGTCTCCTGCCTCCAGCCTCGCCTCAAGTCTCCTGCCTCCAGCGTCACCTTGCCTCATCCCTCCAGCCTCCAGCCTCGACTCGCCTCAAGTCTCCGGCCTCCAGCCTCCAGCCTCGCCTCAAGTCTCCTGCCTCCAGCCTCCAGCCTCGCCTCAAGTCTCCTGCCTCCTGCCTCCAGCCTCGCCTCAAATCTCCAGCCTCAAGCCTCACCTCAACTCTCCTGCCTCCCGCCTCCAGCCTCACCTCAAGTCTCCAGCCTCCTGCCTCGAATCAAGTCTCAAACCTCCAGCCTCAAACCTCGCCTCGCCTCTAGTCTCCTGCCTCCAGCCTCACCTTGCCTCAAGTCTCCGGCCTCCAGCCTCACCTTGCCTCAAGTCTCCGGCCTCAGCCTCCAGCCTCACCTCAAGTCTCCAGCCTCCAGCCTCAACTCGTCTCATGCCTCCAGCCTCCAGCCTCCAGCCTCGCCTCAAATCTGCGGCCTCCTGCCTCCAGCCTCGCCTCAAGTCTCCAGCCTCCAGCCTCGCCTCTTCTCATGCCTCCAGCCTCCAGCCTCGCCTCAAGTCCCCTGCCTCCAGCCTCCAGCCTCGCCTCAAGACTCCAGCCTCCAGCCTTGCCTCAAGTCTCCTGCCTCCTGCCTCCAGCCTCGCCTCGCCTCGTCTCATGCCTCCAGCCTCGCCTCAAAACTCCGGCCTCCAGCCTCCAGCCTCACCTCAAGTCTCCGACCTCCAGCCTCCAGCCTCGCCTCAAGTCTAGAGCCTCCAGCCTCGCCTCAAGTCTCCTGCCTCCGGCCTCCAGCGTCACCTCAACTCTCCTCCCGCCAGCCTTGCCTCAAGTCTCCGGACTCCAGTCTCCAGCCTCGCCTCGCCTCAAGTCTCCAGCCTCCAGCCTCCAGCCTCGTCTCCTGCCTCCAGCCTCCAGCCTCGCCTCAAGTCTCCTGTCTCCAGCCTCCAACCTCGCCTCAAGTCTCCTGCCTCCAGCCTCCAGCCTCGCCTCATCTCATGCCTCCAGCCTCCAGATTCACCTTGTCTCATGCCTCCAGCCTCCAGCCTCCAGCCTCGCCTCCAGTCTCCAGCCTCCAGCCTCGCCTCAACTCTCCTGCCTCCAGCCTCGCCTTGCCTCAAGTCTCCTGCCTCCAGCCTTCAGCCTCGCCTCGTCTCATGCCTCCAGCCTCCAGCCTCACCTCGTCTCATGCCTCCAGCCTCCAGCTTTGCCTTGTCTCATGCCTCCAGCCTCCAGCCTCGCCTCAAGTGTCCTGTCTCCTGCCTCCAGCCTCGCCTCGCCTCAAGTCTCCAGCCTCCAGCCTCCAGCCTCGCCTCCTGCCTCCAGCCTCCAGCCTCGCCTCAAGTCTCCTGTCTCCAGCCTCCAGCCTCGCCTCAAGTCTCCTGCCTCCAGCCTCGCCTCAAGTTTCCTGCCTCCTGCCTCCAGCCTCGCCTCATCTCATGCCTCCAGCCTCCAGCCTCGCCTCCAGTCTCCAGCCTCCAGCCTCGCCTCAACTCTCCTGCCTCCAGCCTCGCCTTGCCTCAAGTCTCCTGCCTCCAGACTTCAGCCTCACCTCGTCTCATGCCTCCAGCCTCCAGCCTCACCTCGTCTCATGACTCCAGCCTCCAGCTTTGCCTTGTCTCATGCCTCCAGCCTCCAGCCTCACCTCAAGTCTCCAGCCTCCAGCCTCGCCACAAGTCTCCTGCCTCCTGCCTCCAACCTCGCCTCGTCTCATGCCTCCAGGCTTGCCTCAAGTCTCCTGCCTCCAGCCTCCAGCCTCCAGCCTCGCCTCCAGTCTCCAGCCTCCAGCCTCGCCTCAAGTCTCCTGCCTCCAGCCTCACCTCAACTCTCCTGCCTCCAGCCCCGCCTTGCCTCGTCTCCTGCCTCCAGCCTTCAGCCTCGCCTCGTCTCATGCCTCCAGCGTCCAGCCTCACCTCGTCTCATGCCTCCAGCATCCAGCTTTGCCTTGTCTCATGCCTCCAGCCTCCAACCTCACCTCAAGTCTCCAGCCTCCAGCCTCCAGCCTCGCCTCGTTTCATGCCTCCAGCCTCACCTTGCCTCAAGTCTCCAGCCTCAGCCTCCAGCCTCAACTCATCTCATGCCTCCAGCCTCCAGCCTCGCCTCAAGTCTCCTGCCTCCAGTCTCCAGCCTCGCCTCAAGTCTCCATGCTCCAGCCTCGCCTCAAGTCTCCGGTCTCCAGCCTCGCCTCAAGTCTCCTGCCTCCAACCTCCAGCCTCGCCTCAAGTCTCCAGTCTCCAGCCTCGCCTCAAGTCTCCGGCCTCCAGCCTCACCTCAAGTCTCCTGCCTCCAGCCTCCAGCCTCGCCTCAAGTCTCCAGTCTCCAGCCTCGCCTCAAGTCTCCTGCCTCCAGCCTCCAGCCTCGCCTCGTCTCATGCCTCCAGCCTCGCCTCAAGTCTCCGGCCTCCAGCCTCACCTCAAGTCTCCTGCCTCCAGCCTCCAGCCTCGCCTCAAGTTTCCAGGCTCCAGCCTCGCCTCAAGTCTCCAGCCTCCAGCCTCACCTCAAATCTCCTGCCTCCTGCCTCCAGCCTCGCCTCGTCTCATGCCTGCAACCTCCATCCTCGCCTCAAATCTCCGGCCTCCAGCCTCCAGCCTCGCCTTAATTTTCCAGCCTCCAGCCTCGCCTCAAGTCTCCGGCCTCCAGCCTCCAGCCTCACCTCATGTCTCCAGCCTCCAGCCTCCAGCCTCGCCTCAAGTCTCCAGCCTCCAGCCTCGCCTCAAGTCTCCTGCCTCCAGACTCCAGCCTCACCTCAAGTCTCCAGCCTCCAGCCTCCAGCCTCACCTCAAGTCTCCAGCCTCCAGCCTCCAGCCTTGCCTCAGGTCTTCTGCCTCCAGCCTCCAGCCTCGCCTCAAGTCTCCGGCCTCCAGCCTCAAGCCTCGCCTCAAGTCTCCTGCCTGCAACCTCGCCTCGCCTCAAGTCTCCTGCCTCCATCCCCTCCTCAAGTATCCAGCCTCCAGCCTCACCTCGTCTCATGCCTCCAGCATCCAGCCTCGCCTCGTCTCATGCCTCCAGCCTCCAGCCTCGCCTCGCCTCAAGTATCCTGTCTCCAGCCTCGCCTCGTCTCATGCCTCCTGCCTCCAGCCTCGCCTCAAGTCTCTGGCCTCCAGCTTCGCCTGGTCTCATGCCTCCAGCCTCCAGCCTCGCCTCATTTCATGCCTCCAGCCTCCTGCCTCCAGCCTCGCCTCAAGTCTCCGGCCTCCAGCTTCGCCTCGTCTCATGCCTCCAGCCTCCAGCCTCGCCTCGTTTCATGCCTCCAGCCTCCAGCCTTCCCTCATCTCCTGCCTCCAGCCTCCAGCCTCACCTCAGGTCTCCAGCCTCCAGCCTTGCCTCAAGTCTCCAGCCTCCAGCCTCCAGCCTCGCCTCAAGTCTCCTGCTTGCAGCCTCCAGCCTCGCCTCAAATCTCCTACCTCCAGCCTCCAGCCTCGCCTCCAGCCTCCAGCCTCCAGCCTCGCCTCAAGTCTCCAGCCTCCAGCCTCGCCTCAAGTCTCCAGCATCCAGCCTCACCTCGCCTCAAGTCTCCTCACTCCAGCCTCCAGCCTCGCCTCGTCTCATGCCTCCAGCCTCCAGCCTCAACTCGTCTCATGCCTCCAGCCTCCAGCCTCGCCTCGTTTCTTGCCTCCAGCCTCCAGCCTCGCCTCGTCTCATGCCTCCAACCTCCTGCCTCGCCGCAAGTCTCCTGCCGCCAGCCTCCAGCCTCGCCTCAAGTCTCCAGCCTCCAGCCTCCAGCCTCGCCTCAAATCACCAGCCTCCAGCCTCCAGCCTCGCCTCAAGTCACCAGCCTCCAGCCTCGCCTCAAATCTCCTGCTTCCAGCCTCGCCTCAAGTCTCCTGCCTCCAGCCTCCAGCCTCGCTTCAAGTCTCCTGCCTCCAGCCTCCAGCCTCGCCACAAGTCTCCTGCCTCCAGCCTCCAGCCTCGCATCAAGTCTCCTGCCTCCAGCCTCGCCTCAAGTCTCCTGCCTCCAGCCTCGCCTCAAGCCTCCAGCCTCCAGCCTCGCTTCAAGTCTCCTGCCTCCAGCCTCCAGCTTCACCTCAAGTCTCCTGCCTCCAGCCTCCAGCCTCGCCTCAAGTCTCCTGCCTCCAGCCTCCAGCCTCGCCTGACGTCTCCTACCTGCAGCCTGCAGCCTCGCCTCAAGTCTCCTGCCTCCAGCCTCCAGCCTTACCTCTAGTCTCCTGCCTCCAGCCTCGCCTCAAGTCTCCTGCCTCCAGCGTCACCTTGCCTCATCCCTCCAGCCTCCAGCCTCGACTCGCCTCAAGTCTCCGGCCTCCAGCCTCCAGCCTCGCCTCAAGTCTCCTGCCTCCAGCCTCCAGCCTCGCCTCAAGTCTCCTACCTCCTGCCTCCAGCCTCGCCTCAAATCTCCAGCCTCAAGCCTCACCTCAACTCTCCTGCCTCCAGCCTCCAGCCTCGCCTCAAGTCTCCAACCCCCGGCCTCGCCTCAAGTCTCCGGCCTCCAGCCTCCAGCCTCACCTCAAGTCTCCAGTCTCCAGCCTCGCCTCAAGTCTCCAACCCCCGGCCTCGCCTCAAGTCTCCTGCCTCCTGCCTCCAGCCTCGCCTCGTCTCATGCCTGCAGCCTCCAGCCTCACCTCAAATCTCCGGCCTCCAGTCTCCAGCCTCGCCTCCAGCCTCCAGTCTCCAGCCTCACCTCAAGTCTCCAGCCTACAGCCTCACCTCAAGTCTCCAGCATCCAGCCTCCAAGCCTCCAGCCTCGCCTCAAGTCTCCGGCCTCCAGACTCGCCTCAAGTCTCCGGCCTCTTGCCTCCAGCCTCGCCTCAAGTCTCCTGCCTCCAGCCTCCATCCTCACCTCAAGTCTCCTGCCTCCAGCCTCGCCTCAAGTCTCCGGTCTCCAGCCTCGCCTTGCCTCAAGTCTCCTGCCTCCAGCCTTCAGCCTCGCCTCGTCCCATGCCTCCAGCCTCCAGCCTCACCTCGTCTCATGCCTCCAGCCTTCAGCCTCGCCTCGTCTCATGCCTCCAGCCTCCAGCCTCATCTCAAGTCTCCAGCCTCCAGCCTCGCCTCAAGTCTCCTGCCTCCAGCCTCCAGATTCGCCTTGTCTCATGCCTCCAGCCTCCAGCCTCCAGCCTCGCCTCCAGTCTCCAGCCTCCAGCCTCGCCTCAAGTCTCCTGCCTCCAGCCTCACCTCAACTCTCCTGCCTCCAGCCTCGCCTCAGGTCTCCAGCATCCAGCCTCCAGCCTCCCCTCAAATCTCCTGCCTCCAGCCTCCAGCCTCGCCTCAAGTCTCATGCCTCCAGCATCCAGTCTCGCCTCAAGTCTCCTGCCTCCAGCCTCCAGCCTCGCCTCAAGTCTCCAGCCTCCAGCCTCCAGCCTCGCCTCAAATCTCCTGCGTCCAGCCTGGCCTAAAGTCTCCTGCCTCCAGCCTCCAGCCTCGCCTCAAGTCTCCTGCCTCCAGCCTCCAGCCTCGCCTGAAGTCTCCTGCCTCCAGCCTCCAGCCTCGTCTGAAGTCTCAAACCTCCAGCCTCGCCTCAAGTCTCCAGCCTCCAGCCTCGCCTCAAGTCTCCTGCCTCCAGCCTCCAGCCTTGCCTCGTCTCATGCCTCCAGCCTCCAGCCTCACCTCGTTTCATGCCTCCAGCCTCCAGCCTCGCCTCATCTCATGCCTGCACCCTCCAGCCTCACCACAAGTCTCCAACCTCCACCCTCCAGCCTCCAGCCTCGCCTCAAGTCTCCTGCCTCCAGCCTCGCCTCAAGTCTCCTGCCTCCAGCCTCCAGCCTCGCCTCCAGCCTCCAGACTCCAGCCTCGCCTCAACTCTCCTGCCTCCAGCCTCGCCTCAAGTCTAGAGCCTCCAGCCTCGCCTCAAGTCTCCTGCCTCCAGCGTCACCTCAACTCTCCTCCCACCAGCCTCGCATCAAGTCTCCGGCCTCCAGTCTCTAGCCTCGCCTCAAGTCTCCTGCCTCCAGCCTCGCCTCGCCTCAAGTCTCCAGCCTCCAGCCTCCAGCCTCGCCTCGTCTCATGCCTGCAGCCTCCAGCCTCGCCTCAAATCTCCGGCCTCCAGCCTCCAGCCTCGCCTCAAGCCTCCAGTCTCCAGCCTCACCTCAAGTCTCCAGCCTACAGCCTCACCTCAAGTCTCCAGCCTCCAGCCTCCAAGCCTCCAGCCTCGCCTCAAGTCTCCGGCCTCCAGACTCGCCTCAAGTCTCCGGCCTCCTGCCTCCAGCCTCGCCTCAAGTCTCCTGCCTCCAGCCTCCATCCTCGCCTCAAGTCTCCTGCCTCCAGCCTCGCCTCGTCTCCTGCCTCCAGCCTCCAGCCTCCCCTCAAGTCTCCTGCCACCAGCTTCCATCCTCGCCTCAAGTCTCCTGCCTCCAGCCTCCAGCCTCGCCTCAAGCCTCCAGCCTCCAGCCTCGACTCGCCTCAAGTCTCCTGCCTCCAACCTCCAGCCTTGCCTCAAATCTCCAGCCTCAAGCCTCACCTCAACTCTCCTGCCTCCAGCCTCGCCTCGCCTCAAGTCTCCGGCCTCCAGCCTCCGGCCTCGCCTCAAGTCTCCTGCCTCCAGCCTCCAGCCTCGCCTCAAGTCTCCTGCCTCCTGCCTCCAGCCTCGCCTTATCTCATGCCTCCAGCCCCCAGCCTCAACTCGTCTCATGCCTCCAGCCACCAGCCTCGCCTCGTTTCATGCCTCCAGCCTCCAGCCTCGCCTCGTCTCATGCCTCCAGCCTCCAGCCTCGCCTCAAGTCTCCAGCCTCCAGCCTCCAGCCTCGCCTCAAGTCTCCAGCCTCCAGCATCGCCTCAAATCTCCTGCCTCCAGCCTCGCCTCAAGTCTCCTGCCTCCAGCCTCACCTCAAGTCTCCAGCCTCCAGCCTCGCCTCAAGTCTCCAGCCTCCAGCCTCCAGCCTCACCTCAAGTCTCCAGCCTCCAGCCTCGCCTCAAATCTCCTGCCTCCAGCCTCGCCTCAAGTCTCCTGCCTCCAGCCTCGCCTCGCCTCCAGTCTCCAGCCTCCAGCCTCGCCTCAAGTCTCCAGCCTCCAGCCTCCAGCCTCGCCTCCTGCCTCCAGCCTCCAGCCTCGCCTCAAGTCTCCTGTCTCCAGCCTCCAACCTCGCCTCAAGTCTCCTGCCTCCAGCCTCCAGCCTCGCCTCATCTCATGCCTCCAGCCTCCAGATTCGCCTTGTCTCATGCCTCCACCCTCCAGTCTCCAGCCTCGCCTCCTGCCTCCAGCCTCCAGCCTCGCCTCAAGTCTCCTGTCTCCAGCCTCCAACCTCACCTCAAGTCTCCTGCCTCCAGCCTCCAGCCTCGCCTCAAGTCTCCAGCCTCCAGCCTCCAGCCTCGCCTCAAGTCTCCAGCCTCCAGCATCGCCTCAAATCTACTGCCTCCAGCCTCGCCTCAAGTCTCCTGACTCCAGCCTCGCCTCAAGTCTCCTGTCTCCAGCCTCCAGCCTCGCCTCAAATCTCCGGCCTCCAGCCTCCAGCCTCGCCTCAAGTCTCCAGCCTCCAGCCTCGCCTCAAATCTCCTGCCTCCAGCCTCGCCTCAAGTCTCCAGCCTCCAGCCTCGCCTCAAGTCTCCAGCCTCCAGCCTCGCCTCAAATCTCCTGCCTCCAGCCTCGCCTCAAGTCTCCTGCCTCCAGCCTCGCCTCAAGTCTCCTGCCTCCAGCCTCCAGCCTCGCCTCAAGTCTCCTGCCTCCAACCTCGCCTTGCCTCCAGTCTCCAGCCTCCAGCCTCGCCTCAAGTCTCCAGCCTCCAGCCTCGCCTCAAGTCCCCTGCCTCCAGCCTCACCTCAAGTCTCCGGCCTCCAGCCTCCAGCCTCACCTCAAGTCTCCAGCCTCCTGCCTCCAACCTCGCCTCGTCTCATGCCTCCAGGCTTGCCTCAAGTCTCCTGCCTCCAGCCTCCAGCCTCCAGCCTCGCCTCCAGTCTCCAGCCTCCAGCCTCGCCTCAAGTCTCCTGCCTCCAGCCTCACCTCAACTCTCCTGCCTCCAGCCCCGTCTTGCCTCGTCTCCTGCCTCCAGCCTTCAGCCTCGCCTCGTCTCATGCCTCCAGCGTCCAGCCTCACCTCGTCTCATGCCTCCAGCATCCAGCTTTGCCTTGTCTCATGCCTCCAGCCTCCAACCTCACCTCAAGTCTCCAGCCTCCAGCCTCCAGCCTCGCCTCGTTTCATGCCTCCAGCCTCACCTTGCCTCAAGTCTCCAGCCTCAGCCTCCAGCCTCAACTCATCTCATGCCTCCAGCCTCCAGCCTCGCCTCAAGTCTCCTGCCTCCAGTCTCCAGCCTCGCCTCAAGTCTCCATGCTCCAGCCTCGCCTCAAGTCTCCGGTCTCCAGCCTCGCCTCAAGTCTCCTGCCTCCAGCCTCCAGCCTCGCCTCAAGTCTCCAGTCTCCAGCCTCGCCTCAAGTCTCCGGCCTCCAGCCTCACCTCAAGTCTCCTGCCTCCAGCCTCCAGCCTCGCCTCAAGTCTCCAGTCTCCAGCCTCGCCTCAAGTCTCCTGCCTCCAGCCTCCAGCCTCGCCTCGTCTCATGCCTCCAGCCTCGCCTCAAGTCTCCGGCCTCCAGCCTCACCTCAAGTCTCCTGCCTCCAGCCTCCAGCCTCGCCTCAAGTTTCCAGGCTCCAGCCTCGCCTGAAGTCTCCAGCCTCCAGCCTCACCTCAAGTCTCCTGCCTCCTGCCTCCAGCCTCGCCTCGTCTCATGCCTGCAACCTCCATCCTCGCCTCAAATCTCCGGCCTCCAGCCTCCAGCCTCGCCTTAATTTTCCAGCCTCCAGCCTCGCCTCAAGTCTCCGGCCTCCAGCCTCCAGCCTCACCTCATGTCTCCAGCCTCCAGCCTCCAGCCTCGCCTCAAGTCTCCAGCCTCCAGCCTCGCCTCAAGTCTCCTGCCTCCAGACTCCAGCCTCACCTCAAGTCTCCAGCCTCCAGCCTCCAGCCTTGCCTCAAGTCTTCTGCCTCCAGCCTCCAGCCTTGCCTCAAGTCTTCTGCCTCCAGCCTCCAGCCTCGCCTCAAGTCTCCGGCCTCCAGCCTCAAGCCTCGCCTCAAGTCTCCTGCCTGCAACCTTGCCTCGCCTCAAGTCTCCTGCCTCCATCCCCTCCTCAAGTATCCAGCCTCCAGCCTCACCTCGTCTCATGCCTCCAGCATCCAGCCTCGCCTCGTCTCATGCCTCCAGCCTCCAGCTCCAACACTCTTCCAGTCTCCAGCCTCCAGCCTCGCCTCGCCTCAAGTATCCTGTCTCCAGCCTCGCCTCGTCTCATGCCTCCTGCCTCCAGCCTCGCCTCAAGTCTCTGGCCTCCAGCTTCGCCTGGTCTCATGCCTCCAGCCTCCAGCCTCGCCTCATTTCATGCCTCCAGCCTCCTGCCTCCAGCCTCGCCTCAAGTCTCCGGCCTCCAGCTTCGCCTCGTCTCATGCCTCCAGCCTCCAGCCTCGCCTCGTTTCATGCCTCCAGCCTCCAGCCTTCCCTCATCTCCTGCCTCCAGCCTCCAGCCTCACCTCAGGTCTCCAGCCTCCAGCCTCGCCTCAAGTCTCCAGCCTCCAGCCTCCAGCCTCGCCTCAAGTCTCCTGCTTGCAGCCTCCAGCCTCGCCTCAAATCTCCTACCTCCAGCCTCCAGCCTCACCTCCAGCCTCCAGCCTCCAGCCTCGCCTCAAGTCTCCAGCCTCCAGCCTCGCCTCAAGTCTCCAGCATCCAGCCTCACCTCGCCTCAAGTCTCCTGACTCCAGCCTCCAGCCTCACCTCGTCTCATGCCTCCAGCCTCCAGCCTCAACTCGTCTCATGCCTCCATCCTCCAGCCTCGCCTCGTTTCTTGCCTCCAGCCTCCAGCCTCGCCTCGTCTCATGCCTCCAACCTCCTGCCTCGCCGCAAGTCTCCTGCCTCCAGCCTCCAGCCTCGCCTCAAGTCTCCAGCCTCCAGCCTCCAGCCTCGCCTCAAATCACCAGCCTCCAGCCTCCAGCCTCGCCTCAAGTCACCAGCCTCCAGCCTCGCCTCAAATCTCCTGCTTCCAGCCTCGCCTCAGGTCTCCTGCCTCCAGCCTCCAGCCTCGCTTCAAGTCTCCTGCCTCCAGCCTCCAGCCTCGCCACAAGTCTCCTGCCTCCAGCCTCCAGCCTCGCATCAAGTCTCCTGCCTCCAGCCTCGCCTCAAGTCTCCTGCCTCCAGCCTCGCCTCAAGCCTCCAGCCTCCAGCCTCGCTTCAAGTCTCCTGCCTCCAGCCTCCAGCTTCACCTCAAGTCTCCTGCCTCCAGCCTCCAGCCTCGCCTCAAGTCTCCTGCCTCCAGCCTCCAGCCTCGCCTGACGTCTCCTACCTGCAGCCTGCAGCCTCGCCTCAAGTCTCCTGCCTCCAGCCTCCAGCCTTACCTCTAGTCTCCTGCCTCCAGCCTCGCCTCAAGTCTCCTGCCTCCAGCGTCACCTTGCCTCATCCCTCCAGCCTCCAGCCTCGACTCGCCTCAAGTCTCCGGCCTCCAGCCTCCAGCCTCGCCTCAAGTCTCCTGCCTCCAGCCTCCAGCCTCGCCTCAAGTCTCCTGCCTCCTGCCTCCAGCCTCGCCTCAAATCTCCAGCCTCAAGCCTCACCTCAACTCTCCTGCCTCCCGCCTCCAGCCTCACCTCAAGTCTCCAGCCTCCTGCCTCGAATCAAGTCTCAAACCTCCAGCCTCAAACCTCGCCTCGCCTCTAGTCTCCTGCCTCCAGCCTCACCTTGCCTCAAGTCTCCGGCCTCCAGCCTCACCTTGCCTCAAGTCTCCGGCCTCAGCCTCCAGCCTCACCTCAAGTCTCCAGCCTCCAGCCTCAACTCGTCTCATGCCTCCAGCCTCCAGCCTCCAGCCTCGCCTCAAATCTGCGGCCTCCTGCCTCCAGCCTCGCCTCAAGTCTCCAGCCTCCAGCCTCGCCTCTTCTCATGCCTCCAGCCTCCAGCCTCGCCTCAAGTCCCCTGCCTCCAGCCTCCAGCCTCGCCTCAAGACTCCAGCCTCCAGCCTTGCCTCAAGTCTCCTGCCTCCTGCCTCCAGCCTCGCCTCGCCTCGTCTCATGCCTCCAGCCTCGCCTCAAAACTCCGGCCTCCAGCCTCCAGCCTCACCTCAAGTCTCCGACCTCCAGCCTCCAGCCTCGCCTCAAGTCTCCAGCCTCCAGCCTCGCCTCAAGTCTCCTGCCTCCTGCCTCCAGCCTCACCTCAAGTCTCCTGCCTCCAGCCTCCAGCCTCGCCTCAAGTCTATTGCCTCCAGCCTCACCTCAAGTCTCCTGCCTCCAGCCTCGCCTCGCCTCAGGTCTCCTGCCTCCAGCCTCCAGACTCGCCTCAAGTCTCCTGCCTCCAGCCTCGCCTCGTCCCATGCCTCCAGCCTCGCCTCGTCTCATGCCTCCAGCCTCCAGCCTCGCCTCCGCTCATGCCTCCAGCCTCCAACCTCGCCTCGTCTCATGCCTCCAGCCTCGCCTCAAGTCTCCTGCCTCCAGCCTCCATCCTCGCCTCAAGTCTCCTGCCTCCAGCCTCCAGCCTCACCTCAAGTCTCCTGCCTCCTGCCTCCAGCCTCGCCTCGTCTCATGCCTGCAGCCTCCAGCCTCGCCTCAAATCTCCGG
The DNA here is from genome assembly GCF_030028105.1 of Mobula birostris. Classification (NCBI taxonomy): domain Eukaryota; kingdom Metazoa; phylum Chordata; class Chondrichthyes; order Myliobatiformes; family Myliobatidae; genus Mobula; species Mobula birostris. Next base: position 146,090,407 of record NC_092370.1, read on the forward strand.
CCTCCAGCCTCGCCTCAAGTCTCCAGCCTCCAGCCTCCAGCCTCACCTCAAGTCTCCTGCCTCCAGCCTCGCCTCAATTCTCCTGCCTCCATCCTCCAGCCTCGCCTCCAGTCTCCAGCCTCCAGCCTCCAGCCTCGCCTCAAGTCTCCAGCCTCCATCCTCCAGCCTCGCCTCCAGTCTCCAGCCGCCAGCCTCGCCTCAAGTCTCCAGCCTCCAGCCTCGCCTCAAGTCTCCTGCCTCCAGCCTCACCTCAAGTCTCCGGCCTCCAGCCTCCAGTCTCACCTCAAGTCTCCAGTCTCCAGCCTCCAGCCTCAAGCCTCGCCACAAGTCTCCTGCCTCCAGCCTCGCCTCAAGTCTCCGGCCTCCAGCCTCCAGCCTCGCCTCAAGCCTCCAGCCTCCAGCCTCGCCTCGTCTCAATTCTCCAGCCTCCAGCCTCGCCTCAAGTCTAGAGCCTCCAGCCTCGCCTCAAGTCTCCTGCCTCCAGCGTCACCTCAACTCTCCTCCCACCAGCTTTGCCTCAAGTCTCCGGACTCCAGTCTCCAGCCTCGCCTCAAGTCTCCTGCCACCAGCCTCGCCTCAACTCTCCTGCCTCCAGCCTCGCCTTGCCTCAAATCTCCTGCCTCCAGACTTCAGCCTCACCTCGTCTCATGCCTCCAGCCTCCAGCCTCACCTCGTCTCATGCCTCCAGCCTCCAGCTTTGCCTTGTCTCATGCCTCCAGCCTCCAGCCTCACCTCAAGTCTCCAGCCTCCAGCCTCGCCTCAAGTCTCCTGCCTCCTGCCTCCAACCTCGCCTCGTCTCATGCCTCCAGGCTCGCCTTAAGTCTCCTGCCTCCAGCCTACAGCCTCGCCTTGCCTCAAGTCTCCTGGCTCCAGCCTCCAGCCTCACCTCAAGTCTCCTGCCTCCTGCCTCCAGCCTCGCCTCGTCTCAGGCCTGCAGCCTCCATCCTCGCCTCAAATCTCCGGCCTCCAGCCTCCAGCCTCGCCTTAAGTTTCCAGCCTCCAGCCTCGCCTCAAGTCTCCGGCCTCCAGCCTCCAGCCTCACCTCAAGTCTCCAGCCTCCAGCCTCCAGCCTCGCCTCAAGTCTCCAGCCTCCAGCCTCGCCTCAAGTCTCCTGCCGCCTGCCTCCAGCCTCGCCTCGTCTCAGGCCTGCAGCCTCCAGCCTCGCCTCAAATCTCCTACCTCCAGCCTCCAGCCTCGCCTCAAGTCTCCTGCCTCCAGACTCCAGCCTCGCCTCAAGTCTCCTGCCTCCAGACTCCAGCCTCGCCTCAAGTCTCCAGCCTCCAGCCTCCAGCCTCGCCTCAAGTCTCCTGCCTCCAGCCTCCAGCCTTGCCTCAAGTCTTCTGCCTCCAGCCTCCAGCCTCCCCTCAAGTCTCCGGCCTCCAGCCTCAAGCCTCGCCTCAAGTCTCCTGCCTCCAACCTCGCCTCGCCTCAAGTCTCCTGCCTCCTGCCTCCAGCCTCTCCTCAAGTCTCCTGCCTCCAGCCCCTCCTCAAGTATCCAGCCTCCAGCCTCACCTTGTCTCATGCCTCCAGCCTCCAGCCTCGCCTCGTCTCATGCCTCCAGCCTCCAGCCCCAACACTCTTCAAGTCTCCAGCCTCCAGCCTCGCCTCGCCTCAAGTATCCTGTCTCCAGCCTCGCCTCGTCTCATGCCTCCTGCCTCCAGCCTCGCCTCAAGTCTCCAGCCTCACTTCGCCTCAAGTTTCCTGCCTCCAGCCTCCAGCCTCGCCTCGTCTCATGCCTCCAGCCTCCAGCCTCAACTCGTCTCATGCCTCCAGCCTCCAGCCTCGCCTCGTTTCTTGCCTCCAGCCTCCAGCCTCGCCTCGTCTCATGCCTCCAACCTCCTGCTTCGCCGCAAGTCTCCTGCCTCCAGCCTCCGGCCTCGCCTCAAGTCTCCAGCCTCCAGCCTCCAGCCTCGCCTCAAATCACCAGCCTCCAGCCTCCAGCCTCGCCTCAAGTCTCCAGCCTCCAGCCTCGCCTCAAATCTCCTACTTCCAGCCTCACCTCAAGTCTCCTCCCTCCAGCCTCACCTCAAGTCTCCTGCCTCCAGCCTCCAGCCTCGCTTCAAATCTCCTGCCTCCAGCCTCCAGCCTCGCATCAAGTCTCCTGCCTCCAGCCTCGCCTCAAGTCTCCTGCCTCCAGCCTCGCCTGAAGCCTCCAGCCTCCAGCCTCGCTTCAAGTCTCCTGCCTCCAGCCTCCAGCCTCACCTCAAGTCTCCTGCCTCCTGCCTCCAGCCTCGCCTCAAGTCTCCTGCCTCCAGCCTCCAGCCTTGCCTCAAGTCTCCTGCCTCCAGCCTCCAACCTCGCCTCGTCTCCTGCCTCCAGCCTCCAGCCTCGCCTGAAGTCTCCTACCTCCAGCCTGCAGCCTCGCCTCAAGTCTCCTGCCTCCAGCCTCCAGCCTCACCTCTAGTCTCCTGCCTCCAGCCTCGCCTCAAGTCTCAGGCCTCCAGCCTCCAGCCTCGCCTTGCCTCAAGCTCCAGCCTCAGCCTCCAGCCTCACCTCAAGTCTCCGGCCTCCAGCCTCGACTCGCCTCAAGTCTCCGGCCTCCAGCCTCCAGCCTTGCCTCAAATCTCCAGCCTCAAGCCTCACCTCAACTCTCCTGCCTCCAGCCTCGCCTCGCCTCAAGTCTCCTGCCTCCAGCCTCCAGCCTCACCTCAAGTCTCCAGCCTCCTGCCTCGAATCAAGTCTCAAACCTCCAGCCTCAAACCTCGCCTCGCCTCTCGTCTCCTGCCTCCAGCCTCGCCTCAAGTCTCCTACCTCCAGCCTCACCTTGCCTCAAGTCTCCGACCTCAGCCTCCAGCCTCAGCTCAAGTCTCCTGCCTCCAGCCTCAACTCGTCTCATGCCTCCAACCTCCAGCCTCGCCTCGTTTCATCCCTCCAGCCTCCAACCTCGCCTCAAATCTCCGGCCTCCTGCCTCCAGCCTCGCCTCTTCTCATGCCTCCAGCCTCCAGCCTCGCTTCAAGTCCCCTGCCTCCAGCCTCCAGCCTCGCCTCAAGACTCCAGCCTCCAGCCTCGCCTCAAGTCTCCTGCCTCCAGCCTCGCCTCAAGTCTCCTGCCTCCAGCCTCCAGCCTCACCTCAAGTCTCCTGCCTCCTGCCTCCAGCCTCGCCTCAAGTCTCCTGCCTCCAGCCTCCAGCCTCGCCTCAAGTCTCCTGCCTCCAGCCTCCAACCTCGCCTCGTCTCCTGCCTCCAGCCTCCAGCCTCGCCTGAAGTCTCCTACCTCCAGCCTGCAGCCTCACCTCAAGTCTCCTGCCTCCAGCCTCCAGCCTCACCTCTAGTCTCCTGCCTCCAGCCTCGCCTCAAGTCTCCGGCCTTCAGCCTCGCCTTGCCTCAAGCTCCAGCCTCAGCCTCCAGCCTCGCCTCAAGTCTCCGGCCTCCAGCCTCGACTCGCCTCAAGTCTCCGGCCTCCAGCCTCCAGCCTCGCCTCAAGTCTCCTGCCTCCAGCCTCCAGCCTTGCCTCAAATCTCCAGCCTCAAGCCTCACCTCAACTCTCCTGCCTCCAGCCTCGCCTCGCCTCAAGTCTCCTGCCTTTAGCCTCCAGCCTCACCTCAAGTCTCCAGCCTCCTGCCTCGAATCAAGTCTCAACCCTCCAGCCTCAAACCTCGCCTCGCCTCTAATCTCCTGCCTCCAGCCTCGCCTCAAGTCTCCTGCCTCCAGCCTCACCTTGCCTCAAGTCTCCGGCCTCAGCCTCCAGCCTCAGCTCAAGTCTCCTGCCTCCAGCCTCAACTCGTCTCATGCCTCCAGCCTCCAGCCTCGCCTCGTTTCATGCCTCCAACCTCCAGCCTCGCCTCAATTCTCCAGCCTCCAGCCTCCAGCCTCGCTTCCTGCCTCCAGCCTCGCCTCGCCTCAAGTCTCCAGCCTCCAGCCTCCAGCCTCGCCTCCTGCCTCCAGCCTCCAGCCTCGCCTCAAGTCTCCTGTCTCCAGCCTCCAGCCTCGCCTCAAGTCTCCTGCCTCCAGCCTCGCCTCAAGTTTCCTGCCTCCTGCCTCCAGCCTCGCCTCATCTCATGCCTCCAGCCTCCAGATTCGCCTTGTTTCATGCCTCCAGCCTCCAGCCTCCAGCCTCGCCTCCAGTCTCCAGCCTCCAGCCTCGCCTCAACTCTCCTGCCTCCAGCCTCGCCTTGCCTCAAGTCTCCTGCCTCCAGACTTCAGCCTCACCTCGTCTCATGCCTCCAGCCTCCAGCCTCATCTCGTCTCATGCCTCCAGCCTCCAGCTTTGCCTTGTCTCATGCCTCCAGCCTCCAGCCTCACCTCAAGTCTCCAGCCTCCAGCCTCGCCTCAAGTCTCCTGCCTCCTGCCTCCAACCTCGCCTCGTCTCATGCCTCCAGGCTCGCCTCAAGTCTCCTGCCTCCAGCCTCCAGCCTCGCCTTGCCTCAAGTCTCCTGGCTCCAGCCTCCAGCCTCACCTCAAGTCTCCTGCCTCCTGCCTCCAGCCTCGCCTCGTCTCAGGCCTGCAGCCTCCATCCTCGCCTCAAATCTCCGGCCTCCAGCCTCCAGCCTCGCCTTAAGTTTCCAGCCTCCAGCCTCGCCTCAAGTCTCCGGCCTCCAGCCTCCAGCCTCACCTCAAGTCTCCAGCCTCCAGCCTCCAGCCTCGCCTCAAGTCTCCAGCCTCCAGCCTCGCCTCAAGTCTCCTGCCGCCTGCCTCCAGCCTCGCCTCGTCTCAGGCCTGCAGCCTCCAGCCTCGCCTCAAATCTCCTACCTCCAGCCTCCAGCCTCGCCTCAAGTCTCCTGCCTCCAGACTCCAGCCTCGCCTCAAGTCTCCTGCCTCCAGACTCCAGCCTCGCCTCAAGTCTCCAGCCTCCAGCCTCCAGCCTCGCCTCAAGTCTCCTGCCTCAGCCTCCAGCCTTGCCTCAAGTCTTCTGCCTCCAGCCTCCAGCCTCCCCTCAAGTCTCCGGTCTCCAGCCTCAAGCCTCGCCTCAAGTCTCCTGCCTCCAACCTCGCCTCACCTCAAGTCTCCGGCCTCCAGCCTCCAGCCTCGCCTCAAGTCTCCTGCCTCCAGCCTCCAGCCTCGCCTCAAGTCTCCTGCCTCCTGCCTCCAGCCTCGCCTCAAATCTCCAGCCTCAAGCCTCACCTCAACTCTCCTGCCTCCCGCCTCCAGCCTCACCTCAAGTCTCCAGCCTCCTGCCTCAAATCAAGTCTCAAACCTCCAGCCTCAAACCTCGCCTCGCCTCTAGTCTCCTGCCTCCAGCCTCACCTTGCCTCAAGTCTCCGGTCTCCAGCCTCACCTTGCCTCAAGTCTCCGGCCTCAGCCTCCAGCCTCACCTCAAGTCTCCAGCCTCCAGCCTCAACTCGTCTCATGCCTCCAGCCTCCAGCCTCGCCTCGTTTCATGCCTCCAACCTCCAGCCTCACCTCAATTCTCCAGCCTCCAGCCTCCAGCCTCGCCTCAAATCTCCGGCCTCCTGCCTCCAGCCTCGCCTCAAGTCTCCAGCCTCCAGCCTCGCCTCTTCTCATGCCTCCAGCCTCCAGCCTCGCCTCAAGTCTCCTGCCTCCTGCCTCCAGCCTCGCCTCGCCTCATCTCATGCCTCCAGCCTCGCCTCAAAACTCCGGCCTCCAGCCTCCAGCCTCGCCTTGCCTCAAGCTCCAGCCTCAGCCTCCAGCCTCGCCTCAAGTCTCCGGCCTCCAGCCTCGCCTCTAGTCTCCTGCCTCCTGCCTCCAGCCTCGCCTCAAGTCTCCTGCCTCCAGCCTCCAGCCTCGCCTCAAGTCTATTGCCTCCAGCCTTACCTCAAGTCTCCTGCCTCCAGCCTCGCCTCGCCTCAGGTCTCCTGCCTCCAGCCTCCCGACTCGCCTCAAGTCTCCTGCCTCCAACCTCGCCTCGTCCCATGCCTCCAGCCTCGCCTCGTCTCATGCCTCCAGCCTCCAGCCTCGCCTCCGCTCCTCCAGCCTCCAACCTCGCCTCGTCTCATGCCTCCAGCCTCGCCTCAAGTCTCCTGCCTCCAGCCTCCAGCCTCGCCTCAAGTCTCCTGCCTCCAGCCTCCAGCCTCGCCTCAAGTCTCCTGCCTCCTGCCTCCAGCCTCGCCTCGTCTCATGCCTGCAGCCTCCAGCCTCGCCTCAAATCTCCGGCCTCCAGCCTCGCCTCAAGTCTCCAGCATCCAGCCTCGCCTCAAGTCTCCGGCCTCCAGCCTCCAGCCTCACCTCAAGTCTCCTGCCTCCAGCCTCGCCTCAAGTCTCCAGCCTCCAGCCTCGCCTCAAGTCTCCAGCCTCCAGCCTCCAGCCTCACCTCAAGTCTCCTGCCTCCAGCCTCCAGCCTCGCCTCAAGTCTCCGCCTCCAGCCTCCAGCCTCGCCTCAAACCTCCAGCCTCCAGCCTCGCCTCAAGTCTCCGGCCTCCAGCCTCCAGCCTCGCCTCAAGTCTCCTGCCTCCAGCCTCACCTCAATTCTCCAGCCTCCAGCCTCCAGCCTCGCCTCAAATCTCCGGCCTCCTGCCTCCAGCCTCGCCTCAAGTCTCCAGCCTCCAGCCTCGCCTCTTCTCATGCCTCCAGCCTCCGGCCTCGCCTCAAGTCCCCTGCCTCCAGCCTCCAGCCTCGCCTCAAGACTCCAGCCTCCAGCCTTGCCTCAAGTCTCCTGTCTCCTGCCTCTAGCCTCGCCTCGCCTCATCTCATGCCTCCAGCCTCGCCTCAAAACTCCGGCCTCCAGCCTCCAGCCTCACCTCAAGTCTCCGGCCTCCAGCCTCCAGCCTCGCCTCAAGTCTCCAGCCTCCAGCCTCGCCTCAAGTCTCCTGCCTCCTGCCTCCAGCCTCGCATCAAGTCTCCTGCCTCCAGCCTCCAGCCTCGCCTCAAGTCTATTGCCTCCAGCCTCACCTCAAGTCTCCTGCCTCCAGCCTCGCCTCGCCTCAGGTCTCCTGCCTCCAGCCTCCAGACTCGCCTCAAGTCTCCTGCCTCCAGCCTCGCCTCGTCTCATGCCTCCAGCCTCCAGCCTCGCCTCCGCGCATGCCTCCAGCCTCCAGCCTCACCTCAAGTCTCCTGCCTCCAGCCTCGCCTCAAGTCTCCAGCCTCCAGCCTCGCCTCAAGTCTCCAGCCTCCAGCCTCCAGCCTCACCTCAAGTCTCCTGCCTCCAGCCTCCAGCCTCGCCTCAAGTCTCCGGCCTCCAGCCTCCAGCCTCGCCTCAAACCTCCAGCCTCCAGCCTCGCCTCAAGTCTCCGGCCTCCAGCCTCCAGCCTCGCCTCAAGTCTCCTGCCTCCAGCCTCACCTCAATTCTCCAGCCTCCAGCCTCCAGCCTCGCCTCAAATCTCCGGCCTCCTGCCTCCAGCCTCGCCTCAAGTCTCCAGCCTCCAGCCTCGCCTCTTCTCATGCCTCCAGCCTCCAGCCTCGCCTCAAGTCCCCTGCCTCCAGCCTCCAGCCTCGCCTCAAGACTCCAGCCTCCAGCCTTGCCTCAAGTCTCCTGTCTCCTGCCTCTAGCCTCGCCTCGCCTCATCTCATGCCTCCAGCCTCGCCTCAAAACTCCGGCCTCCAGCCTCCAGCCTCACCTCAAGTCTCCGGCTCCAGCCTCCAGCCTCGCCTCAAGTCTCCAGCCTCCAGCCTCGCCTCAAGTCTCCTGCCTCCTGCCTCCAGCCTCGCATCAAGTCTCCTGCCTCCAGCCTCCAGCCTCGCCTCAAGTCTATTGCCTCCAGCCTCACCTCAAGTCTCCTGCCTCCAGCCTCGCCTCGCCTCAGGTCTCCTGCCTCCAGCCTCCAGACTCGCCTCAAGTCTCCTGCCTCCAGCCTCGCCTCAAGTCTCCTGCCTCCTGCCTCCAGCCTCGCATCAAGTCTCCTGCCTCCAGCCTCCAGCCTCGCCTCAAGTCTATTGCCTCCAGCCTCACCTCAAGTCTCCTGCCTCCAGCCTCGCCTCGCCTCAGGTCTCCTGCCTCCAGCCTCCAGACTCGCCTCAAGTCTCCTGCCTCCAGCCTCGCCTCGTCTCATGCCTCCAGCCTCCAGCCTCGCCTCCGCGCATGCCTCCAGCCTCCAGCCTCACCTCAAGTCTCCTGCCTCCAGCCTCGCCTCAAGTCTCCAGCCTCCAGCCTCGCCTCAAGTCTCCAGCCTCCAGCCTCCAGCCTCACCTCAAGTCTCCTGCCTCCAGCCTCCAGCCTCGCCTCAAGTCTCCGGCCTCCAGCCTCCAGCCTCGCCTCAAACCTCCAGCCTCCAGCCTCGCCTCAAGTCTCCGGCCTCCAGCCTCCAGCCTCGCCTCAAGTCTCCTGCCTCCAGCCTCACCTCAATTCTCCAGCCTCCAGCCTCCAGCCTCGCCTCAAATCTCCGGCCTCCTGCCTCCAGCCTCGCCTCAAGTCTCCAGCCTCCAGCCTCGCCTCTTCTCATGCCTCCAGCCTCCAGCCTCGCCTCAAGTCCCCTGCCTCCAGCCTCCAGCCTCGCCTCAAGACTCCAGCCTCCAGCCTTGCCTCAAGTCTCCTGTCTCCTGCCTCTAGCCTCGCCTCGCCTCATCTCATGCCTCCAGCCTCGCCTCAAAACTCCGGCCTCCAGCCTCCAGCCTCACCTCAAGTCTCCGGCCTCCAGCCTCCAGCCTCGCCTCAAGTCTCCAGCCTCCAGCCTCGCCTCAAGTCTCCTGCCTCCTGCCTCCAGCCTCGCATCAAGTCTCCTGCCTCCAGCCTCCAGCCTCGCCTCAAGTCTATTGCCTCCAGCCTCACCTCAAGTCTCCTGCCTCCAGCCTCGCCTCGCCTCAGGTCTCCTGCCTCCAGCCTCCAGACTCGCCTCAAGTCTCCTGCCTCCAGCCTCGCCTCATCGCATGCCTCCAGCCTCGCCTCGTCTCATGCCTCCAGCCTCCAGCCTCGCCTCCGCGCATGCCTCCAGCCTCCACCCTCGCCTCATCTCATGCCTCCAGCCTCGCCTGAAGTCTCCTGCCTCCAGCCTCCAGCCTCGCCTCAAGTCTCCTGCCTCCAGCCTCCAGCCTCGCCTCAAGACTCCTGCCTCCTGCCTCCAGCCTCGCCTCGTCTCATGCCTGCAGCCTCCAGCCTCGCCTCAAATCTCCGGCCTCCAGCCTCGCCTCAAGTCTCCAGCCTCCGGCCTCGCCTCAAGTCTCCGGCCTCCAGCCTCCAGCCTCACCTCAAGTCTCCTGCCTCCAGCCTCGCCTCAAGTCTCCGGCCTCCAGCCTCGCCTCAAGTCTCCAGCCTCCAGCCTCCAGCCTCACCTCAAGTCTCCTGCCTCCAGCCTCCAGCCACGCCTCAAGTCTCCGGCCTCCAGCCTCCAGCCTCGCCTCAAACCTCCAGCCTCCATCCTCCAGCCTCGCCTCCAGTGTCCAGCCTCCAGCCTCGCCTCAAGTCTCCGGCCTCCAGCCGCCAGCCTCGCCTCAAGCCTCCAGCCTCCAGCCTCGCCTCAAGTCTCCGGCCTCCAGCCGCCAGCCTCGCCTCAAGCCTCCAGCCTCCAGCCTCGCCTCGTCTCAATTCTCCAGCCTCCAGCCTCGCCTCAAGTCTAGAGCCTCCAGCGTCACCTCAACTCTCCTCCCACCAGCTTTGCCTCAAGTCTCCGGACTCCAGTCTCCAGCCTCGCCTCAAGTCTCCTGCCACCAGCCTCGCCTCAAGTCTCCAGCCTCCAGCCTCCAGCCTCGCCTCCTGCCTCCAGCCTCCAGCCTCGCCTCAAGTGTCCTGTCTCCTGCCTCCAGCCTCGCCTCGCCTCAAGACTCCAGCCTCCAGCCTCCAGCCTCGCCTCCTGCCTCCAGCCTCCAGCCTCGCCTCAAGTCTCCTGTCTCCAGCCTCCAGCCTCGCCTCAAGTCTCCTGCCTCCAGCCTCGCCTCAAGTTTCCTGCCTCCTGCCTCCAGCCTCGCCTCATCTCATGCCTCCAGCCTCCAGATTCGCCTTGTCTCATGCCTCCAGCCTCCAGCCTCCAGCCTTGCCTCCAGTCTCCAGCCTCCAGCCTCGCCTCAACTCTCCTGCCTCCAGCCTCGCCTTGCCTCAAGTCTCCTGCCTCCAGCCTCCAACCTCGCCTCTTCTCATGCCTCCAGCCTCCAGCCTCGCCTCAAGTCCCCTGCCTCCAGCCTCCAGCCTCGCCTCAAGACTCCAGCCTCCAGCCTCGCCTCAAGTCTCCTGCCTCCAGCCTCGCCTCAAGTCTCCTGCCTCCAGCCTCCAGCCTCACCTCAAGTCTCCTGCCTCCTGCCTCCAGCCTCGCCTCAAGTCTCCTGCCTCCAGCCTCCAGCCTCGCCTCAAGTCTCCTGCCTCCAGCCTCCAACCTCGCCTCGTCTCCTGCCTCCAGCCTCCAGCCTCACCTGAAGTCTCCTACCTCCAGCCTGCAGCCTCACCTCAAGTCTCCTGCCTCCAGCCTCCAGCCTCACCTCTAGTCTCCTGCCTCCAGCCTCGCCTCAAGTCTCCGGCCTCCAGCCTCCAGCCTCGCCTTGCCTCAAGCTCCAGCCTCAGCCTCCAGCCTCGCCTCAAGTCTCCGGCCTCCAGCCTCGACTCGCCTCATGTCTCCGGCCTCCAGCCTCCAGCCTCGACTCAAGTCTCCTGCCTCCAGCCTCCAGCCTTGCCTCAAATCTCCAGCCTCAAGCCTCACCTCAACTCTCTTGCCTCCAGCCTCGCCTCGCATCAAGTCTCCTGCCTTTAGCCTCCAGCCTCACCTCAAGTCTCCAGCCTCCTGCCTCGAATCAAGTCTCAACCCTCCAGCCTCAAACCTCGCCTCGCCTCTAGTCTCCTGCCTCCAGCCTCGCCTCAAGTCTCCTGCCTCCAGCCTCACCTTGCCTCAAGTCTCCGGCCTCAGCCTCCAGCCTCAGCTCAAGTCTCCTGCCTCCAGCCTCAACTCGTCTCATGCCTCCAGCCTCCAGCCTCGCCTCGTTTCATGCCTCCAACCTCCAGCCTCGCCTCAATTCTCCAGCCTCCAGCCTCCAACCTCGCCTCAAATCTCCGGCCTCCTGCCTCCAGCCTCGCCTCAAGTCTCCAGCCTCCAGCCTCGCCTCTTCTCATGCCTCCAGCCTCCAGCCTCGCCTCAAGTCCCCTGCCTCCAGCCTCCAGCCTCGCCTCAAGACTCCAGCCTCCAGCCTCGCCTCATGTCTCCAGCCTCCAGCCTCCAGCCTCGCCTCGCCTCGTCTCATGCCTCCAGCCTCGCCTCAAGTCTCCAGCATCCAGCCTCACCTCGCCTCAAGTCTCCTGCCTCCAGCCTCCAGCCTCGCCTCGTCTCATGCCTCCAGCCTCCAGCCTCAACTCGTCTCTTGCCTCCAACCTCCTGCCTCGCCGCAAGTCTCCTGCCTCCAGCCTCCAGCCTCGCCTCAAGTCTCCATCCTCCAGCCTCCAGCCTCGCCTCAAATCACCAGCCTCCAGCCTCCAGCCTCGCCTCAAGTCTCCAGCCTCCAGCCTCGCCTCAAATCTCCTGCTTCCAGCCTCGCCTCAAGTCTCCTGCCTCCAGCCTCGCCTCAAGTCTCCTGCCTCCAGCCTCCAGCCTCGCTTCAAGTCTCCTGCATCCAGCCTCCAGCCTCGCCACAAGTCTCCTGCCTCCAGACTCCAGCCTCGCCTCGTCTCATGCCTCCAGCCTCCAGCCTCAACTCGTCTCTTGCCTCCAACCTCCTGCCTCGCCGCAAGTCTCCTGCCTCCAGCCTCCGGCCTCGCCTCAAGTCTCCAGCCTCCAGCCTCCAGCCTCGCCTCAAATCACCAGCCTCCAGCCTCCAGCCTCGCCTCAAGTTTCCAGCCTCCAGCCTCGCCTCAAATCTCCTGCTTCCAGCCTCGCCTCAAGTCTCCTGCCTCCAGCCTCACCTCAAGTCTCCGGCCTCCAGCCTCCAGTCTCACCTCAAGTCTCCAGTCTCCAGCCTCCAGCCTCAAGCCTCGCCACAAGTCTCCTGCCTCCAGCCTCGCCTCAAGTCTCCGGCCTCCAGCCTCCAGCCTCGCCTCAAGCCTCCAGCCTCCAGCCTCGCCTCGTCTCAATTCTCCAGCCTCCAGCCTCGCCTCAAGTCTAGAGCCTCCAGCCTCGCCTCAAGTCTCCTGCCTCCAGCGTCACCTCAACTCTCCTCCCACCAGCTTTGCCTCAAGTCTCCGGACTCCAGTCTCCAGCCTCGCCTCAAGTCTCCTGCCACCAGCCTCGCCTCAACTCTCCTGCCTCCAGCCTCGCCTTGCCTCAAATCTCCTGCCTCCAGACTTCAGCCTCACCTCGTCTCATGCCTCCAGCCTCCAGCCTCACCTCGTCTCATGCCTCCAGCCTCCAGCTTTGCCTTGTCTCATGCCTCCAGCCTCCAGCCTCACCTCAAGTCTCCAGCCTCCAGCCTCGCCTCAAGTCTCCTGCCTCCTGCCTCCAACCTCGCCTCGTCTCATGCCTCCAGGCTCGCCTTAAGTCTCCTGCCTCCAGCCTACAGCCTCGCCTTGCCTCAAGTCTCCTGGCTCCAGCCTCCAGCCTCACCTCAAGTCTCCTGCCTCCTGCCTCCAGCCTCGCCTCGTCTCAGGCCTGCAGCCTCCATCCTCGCCTCAAATCTCCGGCCTCCAGCCTCCAGCCTCGCCTTAAGTTTCCAGCCTCCAGCCTCGCCTCAAGTCTCCGGCCTCCAGCCTCCAGCCTCACCTCAAGTCTCCAGCCTCCAGCCTCCAGCCTCGCCTCAAGTCTCCAGCCTCCAGCCTCGCCTCAAGTCTCCTGCCGCCTGCCTCCAGCCTCGCCTCGTCTCAGGCCTGCAGCCTCCAGCCTCGCCTCAAATCTCCTACCTCCAGCCTCCAGCCTCGCCTCAAGTCTCCTGCCTCCAGACTCCAGCCTCGCCTCAAGTCTCCTGCCTCCAGACTCCAGCCTCGCCTCAAGTCTCCAGCCTCCAGCCTCCAGCCTCGCCTCAAGTCTCCTGCCTCCAGCCTCCAGCCTTGCCTCAAGTCTTCTGCCTCCAGCCTCCAGCCTCCCCTCAAGTCTCCGGCCTCCAGCCTCAAGCCTCGCCTCAAGTCTCCTGCCTCCAACCTCGCCTCGCCTCAAGTCTCCTGCCTCCTGCCTCCAGCCTCTCCTCAAGTCTCCTGCCTCCAGCCCCTCCTCAAGTATCCAGCCTCCAGCCTCACCTTGTCTCATGCCTCCAGCCTCCAGCCTCGCCTCGTCTCATGCCTCCAGCCTCCAGCCCCAACACTCTTCAAGTCTCCAGCCTCCAGCCTCGCCTCGCCTCAAGTATCCTGTCTCCAGCCTCGCCTCGTCTCATGCCTCCTGCCTCCAGCCTCGCCTCAAGTCTCCAGCCTCACTTCGCCTCAAGTTTCCTGCCTCCCGCCTCCAGCCTCGCCTCGTCTCATGCCTCCAGCCTCCAGCCTCAACTCGTCTCATGCCTCCAGCCTCCAGCCTCGCCTCGTTTCTTGCCTCCAGCCTCCAGCCTCGCCTCGTCTCATGCCTCCAACCTCCTGCTTCGCCGCAAGTCTCCTGCCTCCAGCCTCCGGCCTCGCCTCAAGTCTCCAGCCTCCAGCCTCCAGCCTCGCCTCAAATCACCAGCCTCCAGCCTCCAGCCTCGCCTCAAGTCTCCAGCCTCCAGCCTCGCCTCAAATCTCCTACTTCCAGCCTCACCTCAAGTCTCCTCCCTCCAGCCTCACCTCAAGTCTCCTGCCTCCAGCCTCCAGCCTCGCTTCAAATCTCCTGCCTCCAGCCTCCAGCCTCGCATCAAGTCTCCTGCCTCCAGCCTCGCCTCAAGTCTCCTGCCTCCAGCCTCGCCTGAAGCCTCCAGCCTCCAGCCTCGCTTCAAGTCTCCTGCCTCCAGCCTCCAGCCTCACCTCAAGTCTCCTGCCTCCTGCCTCCAGCCTCGCCTCAAGTCTCCTGCCTCCAGCCTCCAGCCTTGCCTCAAGTCTCCTGCCTCCAGCCTCCAACCTCGCCTCGTCTCCTGCCTCCAGCCTCCAGCCTCGCCTGAAGTCTCCTACCTCCAGCCTGCAGCCTCGCCTCAAGTCTCCTGCCTCCAGCCTCCAGCCTCACCTCTAGTCTCCTGCCTCCAGCCTCGCCTCAAGTCTCAGGCCTCCAGCCTCCAGCCTCGCCTTGCCTCAAGCTCCAGCCTCAGCCTCCAGCCTCACCTCAAGTCTCCGGCCTCCAGCCTCGACTCGCCTCAAGTCTCCGGCCTCCAGCCTCCAGCCTTGCCTCAAATCTCCAGCCTCAAGCCTCACCTCAACTCTCCTGCCTCCAGCCTCGCCTCGCCTCAAGTCTCCTGCCTCCAGCCTCCAGCCTCACCTCAAGTCTCCAGCCTCCTGCCTCGAATCAAGTCTCAAACCTCCAGCCTCAAACCTCGCCTCGCCTCTCGTCTCCTGCCTCCAGCCTCCCCTCAAGTCTCCGGTCTCCAGCCTCAAGCCTCGCCTCAAGTCTCCTGCCTCCAACCTCGCCTCACCTCAAGTCTCCGGCCTCCAGCCTCCAGCCTCGCCTCAAGTCTCCTGCCTCCAGCCTCCAGCCTCGCCTCAAGTCTCCTGCCTCCTGCCTCCAGCCTCGCCTCAAATCTCCAGCCTCAAGCCTCACCTCAACTCTCCTGCCTCCCGCCTCCAGCCTCACCTCAAGTCTCCAGCCTCCTGCCTCAAATCAAGTCTCAAACCTCCAGCCTCAAACCTCGCCTCGCCTCTAGTCTCCTGCCTCCAGCCTCACCTTGCCTCAAGTCTCCGGCCTCCAGCCTCACCTTGCCTCAAGTCTCCGGCCTCAGCCTCCAGCCTCACCTCAAGTCTCCAGCCTCCAGCCTCAACTCGTCTCATGCCTCCAGCCTCCAGCCTCGCCTCGTTTCATGCCTCCAACCTCCAGCCTCACCTCAATTCTCCAGCCTCCAGCCTCCAGCCTCGCCTCAAATCTCCGGCCTCCTGCCTCCAGCCTCGCCTCAAGTCTCCAGCCTCCAGCCTCGCCTCTTCTCATGCCTCCAGCCTCCAGCCTCGCCTCAAGTCTCCTGCCTCCTGCCTCCAGCCTCGCCTCGCCTCATCTCATGCCTCCAGCCTCACCTCAAAACTCCGGCCTCCAGCCTCCAGCCTCGCCTTGCCTCAAGCTCCAGCCTCAGCCTCCAGCCTCGCCTCAAGTCTCCGGCCTCCAGCCTCGCCTCTAGTCTCCTGCCTCCTGCCTCCAGCCTCGCCTCAAGTCTCCTGCCTCCAGCCTCCAGCCTCGCCTCAAGTCTATTGCCTCCAGCCTTACCTCAAGTCTCCTGCCTCCAGCCTCGCCTCGCCTCAGGTCTCCTGCCTCCAGCCTCCCGACTCGCCTCAAGTCTCCTGCCTCCAACCTCGCCTCGTCCCATGCCTCCAGCCTCGCCTCGTCTCATGCCTCCAGCCTCCAGCCTCGCCTCCGCTCCTCCAGCCTCCAACCTCGCCTCGTCTCATGCCTCCAGCCTCGCCTCAAGTCTCCTGCCTCCAGCCTCCAGCCTCGCCTCAAGTCTCCTGCCTCCAGCCTCCAGCCTCGCCTCAAGTCTCCTGCCTCCTGCCTCCAGCCTCGCCTCGTCTCATGCCTGCAGCCTCCAGCCTCGCCTCAAATCTCCGGCCTCCAGCCTCGCCTCAAGTCTCCAGCATCCAGCCTCGCCTCAAGTCTCCGGCCTCCAGCCTCCAGCCTCACCTCAAGTCTCCTGCCTCCAGCCTCGCCTCAAGTCTCCAGCCTCCAGCCTCGCCTCAAGTCTCCAGCCTCCAGCCTCCAGCCTCACCTCAAGTCTCCTGCCTCCAGCCTCCAGCCTCGCCTCAAGTCTCCGGCCTCCAGCCTCCAGCCTCGCCTCAAACCTCCAGCCTCCAGCCTCGCCTCAAGTCTCCGGCCTCCAGCCTCCAGCCTCGCCTCAAGTCTCCTGCCTCCAGCCTCACCTCAATTCTCCAGCCTCCAGCCTCCAGCCTCGCCTCAAATCTCCGGCCTCCTGCCTCCAGCCTCGCCTCAAGTCTCCAGCCTCCAGCCTCGCCTCTTCTCATGCCTCCAGCCTCCGGCCTCGCCTCAAGTCCCCTGCCTCCAGCCTCCAGCCTCGCCTCAAGACTCCAGCCTCCAGCCTTGCCTCAAGTCTCCTGTCTCCTGCCTCTAGCCTCGCCTCGCCTCATCTCATGCCTCCAGCCTCGCCTCAAAACTCCGGCCTCCAGCCTCCAGCCTCACCTCAAGTCTCCGGCCTCCAGCCTCCAGCCTCGCCTCAAGTCTCCAGCCTCCAGCCTCGCCTCAAGTCTCCTGCCTCCTGCCTCCAGCCTCGCATCAAGTCTCCTGCCTCCAGCCTCCAGCCTCGCCTCAAGTCTATTGCCTCCAGCCTCACCTCAAGTCTCCTGCCTCCAGCCTCGCCTCGCCTCAGGTCTCCTGCCTCCAGCCTCCAGACTCGCCTCAAGTCTCCTGCCTCCAGCCTCGCCTCGTCTCATGCCTCCAGCCTCCAGCCTCGCCTCCGCGCATGCCTCCAGCCTCCAGCCTCACCTCAAGTCTCCTGCCTCCAGCCTCGCCTCAAGTCTCCAGCCTCCAGCCTCGCCTCAAGTCTCCAGCCTCCAGCCTCCAGCCTCACCTCAAGTCTCCTGCCTCCAGCCTCCAGCCTCGCCTCAAGTCTCCGGCCTCCAGCCTCCAGCCTCGCCTCAAACCTCCAGCCTCCAGCCTCGCCTCAAGTCTCCGGCCTCCAGCCTCCAGCCTCGCCTCAAGTCTCCTGCCTCCAGCCTCACCTCAATTCTCCAGCCTCCAGCCTCCAGCCTCGCCTCAAATCTCCGGCCTCCTGCCTCCAGCCTCGCCTCAAGTCTCCAGCCTCCAGCCTCGCCTCTTCTCATGCCTCCAGCCTCCAGCCTCGCCTCAAGTCCCCTGCCTCCAGCCTCCAGCCTCGCCTCAAGACTCCAGCCTCCAGCCTTGCCTCAAGTCTCCTGTCTCCTGCCTCTAGCCTCGCCTCGCCTCATCTCATGCCTCCAGCCTCGCCTCAAAACTCCGGCCTCCAGCCTCCAGCCTCACCTCAAGTCTCCGGCCTCCAGCCTCCAGCCTCGCCTCAAGTCTCCAGCCTCCAGCCTCGCCTCAAGTCTCCTGCCTCCTGCCTCCAGCCTCGCATCAAGTCTCCTGCCTCCAGCCTCCAGCCTCGCCTCAAGTCTATTGCCTCCAGCCTCACCTCAAGTCTCCTGCCTCCAGCCTCGCCTCGCCTCAGGTCTCCTGCCTCCAGCCTCCAGACTCGCCTCAAGTCTCCTGCCTCCAGCCTCGCCTCATCGCATGCCTCCAGCCTCGCCTCGTCTCATGCCTCCAGCCTCCAGCCTCGCCTCCGCGCATGCCTCCAGCCTCCACCCTCGCCTCATCTCATGCCTCCAGCCTCGCCTGAAGTCTCCTGCCTCCAGCCTCCAGCCTCGCCTCAAGTCTCCTGCCTCCAGCCTCCAGCCTCGCCTCAAGACTCCTGCCTCCTGCCTCCAGCCTCGCCTCGTCTCATGCCTGCAGCCTCCAGCCTCGCCTCAAATCTCCGGCCTCCAGCCTCGCCTCAAGTCTCCAGCCTCCGGCCTCGCCTCAAGTCTCCGGCCTCCAGCCTCCAGCCTCACCTCAAGTCTCCTGCCTCCAGCCTCGCCTCAAGTCTCCGGCCTCCAGCCTCGCCTCAAGTCTCCAGCCTCCAGCCTCCAGCCTCACCTCAAGTCTCCTGCCTCCAGCCTCCAGCCACGCCTCAAGTCTCCGGCCTCCAGCCTCCAGCCTCGCCTCAAACCTCCAGCCTCCATCCTCCAGCCTCGCCTCCAGTGTCCAGCCTCCAGCCTCGCCTCAAGTCTCCGGCCTCCAGCCGCCAGCCTCGCCTCAAGCCTCCAGCCTCCAGCCTCGCCTCAAGTCTCCGGCCTCCAGCCGCCAGCCTCGCCTCAAGCCTCCAGCCTCCAGCCTCGCCTCGTCTCAATTCTCCAGCCTCCAGCCTCGCCTCAAGTCTAGAGCCTCCAGCGTCACCTCAACTCTCCTCCCACCAGCTTTGCCTCAAGTCTCCGGACTCCAGTCTCCAGCCTCGCCTCAAGTCTCCTGCCACCAGCCTCGCCTCAAGTCTCCAGCCTCCAGCCTCCAGCCTCGCCTCCTGCCTCCAGCCTCCAGCCTCGCCTCAAGTGTCCTGTCTCCTGCCTCCAGCCTCGCCTCGCCTCAAGACTCCAGCCTCCAGCCTCCAGCCTCGCCTCCTGCCTCCAGCCTCCAGCCTCGCCTCAAGTCTCCTGTCTCCAGCCTCCAGCCTCGCCTCAAGTCTCCTGCCTCCAGCCTCGCCTCAAGTTTCCTGCCTCCTGCCTCCAGCCTCGCCTCATCTCATGCCTCCAGCCTCCAGATTCGCCTTGTCTCATGCCTCCAGCCTCCAGCCTCCAGCCTTGCCTCCAGTCTCCAGCCTCCAGCCTCGCCTCAACTCTCCTGCCTCCAGCCTCGCCTTGCCTCAAGTCTCCTGCCTCCAGCCTCCAACCTCGCCTCTTCTCATGCCTCCAGCCTCCAGCCTCGCCTCAAGTCCCCTGCCTCCAGCCTCCAGCCTCGCCTCAAGACTCCAGCCTCCAGCCTCGCCTCAAGTCTCCTGCCTCCAGCCTCGCCTCAAGTCTCCTGCCTCCAGCCTCCAGCCTCACCTCAAGTCTCCTGCCTCCTGCCTCCAGCCTCGCCTCAAGTCTCCTGCCTCCAGCCTCCAGCCTCGCCTCAAGTCTCCTGCCTCCAGCCTCCAACCTCGCCTCGTCTCCTGCCTCCAGCCTCCAGCCTCACCTGAAGTCTCCTACCTCCAGCCTGCAGCCTCACCTCAAGTCTCCTGCCTCCAGCCTCCAGCCTCACCTCTAGTCTCCTGCCTCCAGCCTCGCCTCAAGTCTCCGGCCTCCAGCCTCCAGCCTCGCCTTGCCTCAAGCTCCAGCCTCAGCCTCCAGCCTCGCCTCAAGTCTCCGGCCTCCAGCCTCGACTCGCCTCATGTCTCCGGCCTCCAGCCTCCAGCCTCGACTCAAGTCTCCTGCCTCCAGCCTCCAGCCTTGCCTCAAATCTCCAGCCTCAAGCCTCACCTCAACTCTCTTGCCTCCAGCCTCGCCTCGCATCAAGTCTCCTGCCTTTAGCCTCCAGCCTCACCTCAAGTCTCCAGCCTCCTGCCTCGAATCAAGTCTCAACCCTCCAGCCTCAAACCTCGCCTCGCCTCTAGTCTCCTGCCTCCAGCCTCGCCTCAAGTCTCCTGCCTCCAGCCTCACCTTGCCTCAAGTCTCCGGCCTCAGCCTCCAGCCTCAGCTCAAGTCTCCTGCCTCCAGCCTCAACTCGTCTCATGCCTCCAGCCTCCAGCCTCGCCTCGTTTCATGCCTCCAACCTCCAGCCTCGCCTCAATTCTCCAGCCTCCAGCCTCCAACCTCGCCTCAAATCTCCGGCCTCCTGCCTCCAGCCTCGCCTCAAGTCTCCAGCCTCCAGCCTCGCCTCTTCTCATGCCTCCAGCCTCCAGCCTCGCCTCAAGTCCCCTGCCTCCAGCCTCCAGCCTCGCCTCAAGACTCCAGCCTCCAGCCTCGCCTCATGTCTCCAGCCTCCAGCCTCCAGCCTCGCCTCGCCTCGTCTCATGCCTCCAGCCTCGCCTCAAGTCTCCAGCATCCAGCCTCACCTCGCCTCAAGTCTCCTGCCTCCAGCCTCCAGCCTCGCCTCGTCTCATGCCTCCAGCCTCCAGCCTCAACTCGTCTCTTGCCTCCAACCTCCTGCCTCGCCGCAAGTCTCCTGCCTCCAGCCTCCAGCCTCGCCTCAAGTCTCCATCCTCCAGCCTCCAGCCTCGCCTCAAATCACCAGCCTCCAGCCTCCAGCCTCGCCTCAAGTCTCCAGCCTCCAGCCTCGCCTCAAATCTCCTGCTTCCAGCCTCGCCTCAAGTCTCCTGCCTCCAGCCTCGCCTCAAGTCTCCTGCCTCCAGCCTCCAGCCTCGCTTCAAGTCTCCTGCATCCAGCCTCCAGCCTCGCCACAAGTCTCCTGCCTCCAGACTCCAGCCTCGCCTCGTCTCATGCCTCCAGCCTCCAGCCTCAACTCGTCTCTTGCCTCCAACCTCCTGCCTCGCCGCAAGTCTCCTGCCTCCAGCCTCCGGCCTCGCCTCAAGTCTCCAGCCTCCAGCCTCCAGCCTCGCCTCAAATCACCAGCCTCCAGCCTCCAGCCTCGCCTCAAGTTTCCAGCCTCCAGCCTCGCCTCAAATCTCCTGCTTCCAGCCTCGCCTCAAGTCTCCTGCCTCCAGCCTCACCTCAAGTCTCCGGCCTCCAGCCTCCAGTCTCACCTCAAGTCTCCAGTCTCCAGCCTCCAGCCTCAAGCCTCGCCACAAGTCTCCTGCCTCCAGCCTCGCCTCAAGTCTCCGGCCTCCAGCCTCCAGCCTCGCCTCAAGCCTCCAGCCTCCAGCCTCGCCTCGTCTCAATTCTCCAGCCTCCAGCCTCGCCTCAAGTCTAGAGCCTCCAGCCTCGCCTCAAGTCTCCTGCCTCCAGCGTCACCTCAACTCTCCTCCCACCAGCTTTGCCTCAAGTCTCCGGACTCCAGTCTCCAGCCTCGCCTCAAGTCTCCTGCCACCAGCCTCGCCTCAACTCTCCTGCCTCCAGCCTCGCCTTGCCTCAAATCTCCTGCCTCCAGACTTCAGCCTCACCTCGTCTCATGCCTCCAGCCTCCAGCCTCACCTCGTCTCATGCCTCCAGCCTCCAGCTTTGCCTTGTCTCATGCCTCCAGCCTCCAGCCTCACCTCAAGTCTCCAGCCTCCAGCCTCGCCTCAAGTCTCCTGCCTCCTGCCTCCAACCTCGCCTCGTCTCATGCCTCCAGGCTCGCCTTAAGTCTCCTGCCTCCAGCCTACAGCCTCGCCTTGCCTCAAGTCTCCTGGCTCCAGCCTCCAGCCTCACCTCAAGTCTCCTGCCTCCTGCCTCCAGCCTCGCCTCGTCTCAGGCCTGCAGCCTCCATCCTCGCCTCAAATCTCCGGCCTCCAGCCTCCAGCCTCGCCTTAAGTTTCCAGCCTCCAGCCTCGCCTCAAGTCTCCGGCCTCCAGCCTCCAGCCTCACCTCAAGTCTCCAGCCTCCAGCCTCCAGCCTCGCCTCAAGTCTCCAGCCTCCAGCCTCGCCTCAAGTCTCCTGCCGCCTGCCTCCAGCCTCGCCTCGTCTCAGGCCTGCAGCCTCCAGCCTCGCCTCAAATCTCCTACCTCCAGCCTCCAGCCTCGCCTCAAGTCTCCTGCCTCCAGACTCCAGCCTCGCCTCAAGTCTCCTGCCTCCAGACTCCAGCCTCGCCTCAAGTCTCCAGCCTCCAGCCTCCAGCCTCGCCTCAAGTCTCCTGCCTCCAGCCTCCAGCCTTGCCTCAAGTCTTCTGCCTCCAGCCTCCAGCCTCCCCTCAAGTCTCCGGCCTCCAGCCTCAAGCCTCGCCTCAAGTCTCCTGCCTCCAACCTCGCCTCGCCTCAAGTCTCCTGCCTCCTGCCTCCAGCCTCTCCTCAAGTCTCCTGCCTCCAGCCCCTCCTCAAGTATCCAGCCTCCAGCCTCACCTTGTCTCATGCCTCCAGCCTCCAGCCTCGCCTCGTCTCATGCCTCCAGCCTCCAGCCCCAACACTCTTCAAGTCTCCAGCCTCCAGCCTCGCCTCGCCTCAAGTATCCTGTCTCCAGCCTCGCCTCGTCTCATGCCTCCTGCCTCCAGCCTCGCCTCAAGTCTCCAGCCTCACTTCGCCTCAAGTTTCCTGCCTCCCGCCTCCAGCCTCGCCTCGTCTCATGCCTCCAGCCTCCAGCCTCAACTCGTCTCATGCCTCCAGCCTCCAGCCTCGCCTCGTTTCTTGCCTCCAGCCTCCAGCCTCGCCTCGTCTCATGCCTCCAACCTCCTGCTTCGCCGCAAGTCTCCTGCCTCCAGCCTCCGGCCTCGCCTCAAGTCTCCAGCCTCCAGCCTCCAGCCTCGCCTCAAATCACCAGCCTCCAGCCTCCAGCCTCGCCTCAAGTCTCCAGCCTCCAGCCTCGCCTCAAATCTCCTACTTCCAGCCTCACCTCAAGTCTCCTCCCTCCAGCCTCACCTCAAGTCTCCTGCCTCCAGCCTCCAGCCTCGCTTCAAATCTCCTGCCTCCAGCCTCCAGCCTCGCATCAAGTCTCCTGCCTCCAGCCTCGCCTCAAGTCTCCTGCCTCCAGCCTCGCCTGAAGCCTCCAGCCTCCAGCCTCGCTTCAAGTCTCCTGCCTCCAGCCTCCAGCCTCACCTCAAGTCTCCTGCCTCCTGCCTCCAGCCTCGCCTCAAGTCTCCTGCCTCCAGCCTCCAGCCTTGCCTCAAGTCTCCTGCCTCCAGCCTCCAACCTCGCCTCGTCTCCTGCCTCCAGCCTCCAGCCTCGCCTGAAGTCTCCTACCTCCAGCCTGCAGCCTCGCCTCAAGTCTCCTGCCTCCAGCCTCCAGCCTCACCTCTAGTCTCCTGCCTCCAGCCTCGCCTCAAGTCTCAGGCCTCCAGCCTCCAGCCTCGCCTTGCCTCAAGCTCCAGCCTCAGCCTCCAGCCTCACCTCAAGTCTCCGGCCTCCAGCCTCGACTCGCCTCAAGTCTCCGGCCTCCAGCCTCCAGCCTTGCCTCAAATCTCCAGCCTCAAGCCTCACCTCAACTCTCCTGCCTCCAGCCTCGCCTCGCCTCAAGTCTCCTGCCTCCAGCCTCCAGCCTCACCTCAAGTCTCCAGCCTCCTGCCTCGAATCAAGTCTCAAACCTCCAGCCTCAAACCTCGCCTCGCCTCTCGTCTCCTGCCTCCAGCCTCGCCTCAAGTCTCCTACCTCCAGCCTCACCTTGCCTCAAGTCTCCGACCTCAGCCTCCAGCCTCAGCTCAAGTCTCCTGCCTCCAGCCTCAACTCGTCTCATGCCTCCAACCTCCAGCCTCGCCTCGTTTCATCCCTCCAGCCTCCAACCTCGCCTCAAATCTCCGGCCTCCTGCCTCCAGCCTCGCCTCTTCTCATGCCTCCAGCCTCCAGCCTCGCTTCAAGTCCCCTGCCTCCAGCCTCCAGCCTCGCCTCAAGACTCCAGCCTCCAGCCTCGCCTCAAGTCTCCTGCCTCCAGCCTCGCCTCAAGTCTCCTGCCTCCAGCCTCCAGCCTCACCTCAAGTCTCCTGCCTCCTGCCTCCAGCCTCGCCTCAAGTCTCCTGCCTCCAGCCTCCAGCCTCGCCTCAAGTCTCCTGCCTCCAGCCTCCAACCTCGCCTCGTCTCCTGCCTCCAGCCTCCAGCCTCGCCTGAAGTCTCCTACCTCCAGCCTGCAGCCTCACCTCAAGTCTCCTGCCTCCAGCCTCCAGCCTCACCTCTAGTCTCCTGCCTCCAGCCTCGCCTCAAGTCTCCGGCCTTCAGCCTCGCCTTGCCTCAAGCTCCAGCCTCAGCCTCCAGCCTCGCCTCAAGTCTCCGGCCTCCAGCCTCGACTCGCCTCAAGTCTCCGGCCTCCAGCCTCCAGCCTCGCCTCAAGTCTCCTGCCTCCAGCCTCCAGCCTTGCCTCAAATCTCCAGCCTCAAGCCTCACCTCAACTCTCCTGCCTCCAGCCTCGCCTCGCCTCAAGTCTCCTGCCTTTAGCCTCCAGCCTCACCTCAAGTCTCCAGCCTCCTGCCTCGAATCAAGTCTCAACCCTCCAGCCTCAAACCTCGCCTCGCCTCTAATCTCCTGCCTCCAGCCTCGCCTCAAGTCTCCTGCCTCCAGCCTCACCTTGCCTCAAGTCTCCGGCCTCAGCCTCCAGCCTCAGCTCAAGTCTCCTGCCTCCAGCCTCAACTCGTCTCATGCCTCCAGCCTCCAGCCTCGCCTCGTTTCATGCCTCCAACCTCCAGCCTCGCCTCAATTCTCCAGCCTCCAGCCTCCAGCCTCGCTTCCTGCCTCCAGCCTCGCCTCGCCTCAAGTCTCCAGCCTCCAGCCTCCAGCCTCGCCTCCTGCCTCCAGCCTCCAGCCTCGCCTCAAGTCTCCTGTCTCCAGCCTCCAGCCTCGCCTCAAGTCTCCTGCCTCCAGCCTCGCCTCAAGTTTCCTGCCTCCTGCCTCCAGCCTCGCCTCATCTCATGCCTCCAGCCTCCAGATTCGCCTTGTTTCATGCCTCCAGCCTCCAGCCTCCAGCCTCGCCTCCAGTCTCCAGCCTCGCCTCAATTCTCCTGCCTCCAGCCTCGCCTTGCCTCAAGTCTCCTGCCTCCAGACTTCAGCCTCACCTCGTCTCATGCCTCCAGCCTCCAGCCTCATCTCGTCTCATGCCTCCAGCCTCCAGCTTTGCCTTGTCTCATGCCTCCAGCCTCCAGCCTCACCTCAAGTCTCCAGCCTCCAGCCTCGCCTCAAGTCTCCTGCCTCCTGCCTCCAACCTCGCCTCGTCTCATGCCTCCAGGCTCGCCTCAAGTCTCCTGCCTCCAGCCTCCAGCCTCGCCTTGCCTCAAGTCTCCTGGCTCCAGCCTCCAGCCTCACCTCAAGTCTCCTGCCTCCTGCCTCCAGCCTCGCCTCGTCTCAGGCCTGCAGCCTCCATCCTCGCCTCAAATCTCCGGCCTCCAGCCTCCAGCCTCGCCTTAAGTTTCCAGCCTCCAGCCTCGCCTCAAGTCTCCGGCCTCCAGCCTCCAGCCTCACCTCAAGTCTCCAGCCTCCAGCCTCCAGCCTCGCCTCAAGTCTCCAGCCTCCAGCCTCGCCTCAAGTCTCCTGCCGCCTGCCTCCAGCCTCGCCTCGTCTCAGGCCTGCAGCCTCCAGCCTCGCCTCAAATCTCCTACCTCCAGCCTCCAGCCTCGCCTCAAGTCTCCTGCCTCCAGACTCCAGCCTCGCCTCAAGTCTCCTGCCTCCAGACTCCAGCCTCGCCTCAAGTCTCCAGCCTCCAGCCTCCAGCCTCGCCTCAAGTCTCCTGCCTCCAGCCTCCAGCCTTGCCTCAAGTCTTCTGCCTCCAGCCTCCAGCCTCCCCTCAAGTCTCCGGTCTCCAGCCTCAAGCCTCGCCTCAAGTCTCCTGCCTCCAACCTCGCCTCACCTCAAGTCTCCGGCCTCCAGCCTCCAGCCTCGCCTCAAGTCTCCTGCCTCCAGCCTCCAGCCTCGCCTCAAGTCTCCTGCCTCCTGCCTCCAGCCTCGCCTCAAATCTCCAGCCTCAAGCCTCACCTCAACTCTCCTGCCTCCCGCCTCCAGCCTCACCTCAGGTCTCCAGCCTCCTGCCTCAAATCAAGTCTCAAACCTCCAGCCTCAAACCTCGCCTCGCCTCTAGTCTCCTGCCTCCAGCCTCACCTTGCCTCAAGTCTCCGGTCTCCAGCCTCACCTTGCCTCAAGTCTCCGGCCTCAGCCTCCAGCCTCACCTCAAGTCTCCAGCCTCCAGCCTCAACTCGTCTCATGCCTCCAGCCTCCAGCCTCGCCTCGTTTCATGCTTCCAACCTCCAGCCTCACCTCAATTCTCCAGCCTCCAGCCTCCAGCCTCGCCTCAAATCTCCGGCCTCCTGCCTCCAGCCTCGCCTCAAGTCTCCAGCCTCCAGCCTCGCCTCTTCTCATGCCTCCAGCCTCCAGCCTCGCCTCAAGTCTCCTGCCTCCTGCCTCCAGCCTCGCCTCGCCTCATCTCATGCCTCCAGCCTCGCCTCAAAACTCCGGCCTCCAGCCTCCAGCCTCGCCTTGCCTCAAGCTCCAGCCTCAGCCTCCAGCCTCGCCTCAAGTCTCCGGCCTCCAGCCTCGCCTCTAGTCTCCTGCCTCCTGCCTCCAGCCTCGCCTCAAGTCTCCTGCCTCCAGCCTCCAGCCTCGCCTCAAGTCTATTGCCTCCAGCCTTACCTCAAGTCACCTGCCTCCAGCCTCGCCTCGCCTCAGGTCTCCTGCCTCCAGCCTCCCGACTCGCCTCAAGTCTCCTGCCTCCAGCCTCCAGCCTCGCCTCAAGCCTCCAGCCTCCAGCCTCGCCTCGTCTCAATTCTCCAGCCTCCAGCCTCGCCTCAAGTCTAGAGCCTCCAGCCTCGCCTCAAGTCTCCTGCCTCCAGCGTCACCTCAACTCTCCTCCCACCAGCTTTGCCTCAAGTCTCCGGACTCCAGTCTCCAGCCTCGCCTCAAGTCTCCTGCCACCAGCCTCGCCTCAACTCTCCTGCCTCCAGCCTCGCCTTGCCTCAAATCTCCTGCCTCCAGACTTCAGCCTCACCTCGTCTCATGCCTCCAGCCTCCAGCCTCACCTCGTCTCATGCCTCCAGCCTCCAGCTTTGCCTTGTCTCATGCCTCCAGCCTCCAGCCTCACCTCAAGTCTCCAGCCTCCAGCCTCGCCTCAAGTCTCCTGCCTCCTGCCTCCAACCTCGCCTCGTCTCATGCCTCCAGGCTCGCCTTAAGTCTCCTGCCTCCAGCCTACAGCCTCGCCTTGCCTCAAGTCTCCTGGCTCCAGCCTCCAGCCTCACCTCAAGTCTCCTGCCTCCTGCCTCCAGCCTCGCCTCGTCTCAGGCCTGCAGCCTCCATCCTCGCCTCAAATCTCCGGCCTCCAGCCTCCAGCCTCGCCTTAAGTTTCCAGCCTCCAGCCTCGCCTCAAGTCTCCGGCCTCCAGCCTCCAGCCTCACCTCAAGTCTCCAGCCTCCAGCCTCCAGCCTCGCCTCAAGTCTCCAGCCTCCAGCCTCGCCTCAAGTCTCCTGCCGCCTGCCTCCAGCCTCGCCTCGTCTCAGGCCTGCAGCCTCCAGCCTCGCCTCAAATCTCCTACCTCCAGCCTCCAGCCTCGCCTCAAGTCTCCTGCCTCCAGACTCCAGCCTCGCCTCAAGTCTCCTGCCTCCAGACTCCAGCCTCGCCTCAAGTCTCCAGCCTCCAGCCTCCAGCCTCGCCTCAAGTCTCCGGCCTCCAGCCTCGACTCGCCTCAAGTCTCCTGCCTCCAGCCTCCAGCCTCGCCTCAAGTCTCCTGCCTCCAGCCTCCAACCTCGCCTCATCTCCTGCCTCCAGCCTCCAGCCTCGCCTGAAGTCTCCTACCTCCAGCCTGCAGCCTCACCTCAAGTCTCCTGCCTCCAGCCTCCAGCCTCACCTCTAGTCTCCTGCCTCCAGCCTCGCCTCAAGTCTCCGGCCTTCAGCCTCGCCTTGCCTCAAGCTCCAGCCTCAGCCTCCAGCCTCGCCTCAAGTCTCCGGCCTCCAGCCTCGACTCGCCTCAAGTCTCCGGCCTCCAGCCTCCAGCCTCGCCTCAAGTCTCCTGCCTCCAGCCTCCAGCCTTGCCTCAAATCTCCAGCCTCAAGCCTCACCTCAACTCTCCTGCCTCCAGCCTCGCCTCGCCTCAAGTCTCCTGCCTTTAGCCTCCAGCCTCACCTCAAGTCTCCAGCCTCCTGCCTCGAATCAAGTCTCAACCCTCCAGCCTCAAACCTCGCCTCGCCTCTAATCTCCTGCCTCCAGCCTCGCCTCAAGTCTCCTGCCTCCAGCCTCACCTTGCCTCAAGTCTCCGGCCTCAGCCTCCAGCCTCAGCTCAAGTCTCCTGCCTCCAGCCTCAACTCGTCTCATGCCTCCAGCCTCCAGCCTCGCCTCGTTTCATGCCTCCAACCTCCAGCCTCGCCTCAATTCTCCAGCCTCCAGCCTCCAGCCTCGCTTCCTGCCTCCAGCCTCGCCTCGCCTCAAGTCTCCAGCCTCCAGCCTCCAGCCTCGCCTCCTGCCTCCAGCCTCCAGCCTCGCCTCAAGTCTCCTGTCTCCAGCCTCCAGCCTCGCCTCAAGTCTCCTGCCTCCAGCCTCGCCTCAAGTTTCCTGCCTCCTGCCTCCAGCCTCGCCTCATCTCATGCCTCCAGCCTCCAGATTCGCCTTGTTTCATGCCTCCAGCCTCCAGCCTCCAGCCTCGCCTCCAGTCTCCAGCCTCCAGCCTCGCCTCAACTCTCCTGCCTCCAGCCTCGCCTTGCCTCAAGTCTCCTGCCTCCAGACTTCAGCCTCACCTCGTCTCATGCCTCCAGCCTCCAGCCTCATCTCGTCTCATGCCTCCAGCCTCCAGCTTTGCCTTGTCTCATGCCTCCAGCCTCCAGCCTCACCTCAAGTCTCCAGCCTCCAGCCTCGCCTCAAGTCTCCTGCCTCCTGCCTCCAACCTCGCCTCGTCTCATGCCTCCAGGCTCGCCTCAAGTCTCCTGCCTCCAGCCTCCAGCCTCGCCTTGCCTCAAGTCTCCTGGCTCCAGCCTCCAGCCTCACCTCAAGTCTCCTGCCTCCTGCCTCCAGCCTCGCCTCGTCTCAGGCCTGCAGCCTCCATCCTCGCCTCAAATCTCCGGCCTCCAGCCTCCAGCCTCGCCTTAAGTTTCCAGCCTCCAGCCTCGCCTCAAGTCTCCGGCCTCCAGCCTCCAGCCTCACCTCAAGTCTCCAGCCTCCAGCCTCCAGCCTCGCCTCAAGTCTCCAGCCTCCAGCCTCGCCTCAAGTCTCCTGCCGCCTGCCTCCAGCCTCGCCTCGTCTCAGGCCTGCAGCCTCCAGCCTCGCCTCAAATCTCCTACCTCCAGCCTCCAGCCTCGCCTCAAGTCTCCTGCCTCCAGACTCCAGCCTCGCCTCAAGTCTCCTGCCTCCAGACTCCAGCCTCGCCTCAAGTCTCCAGCCTCCAGCCTCCAGCCTCGCCTCAAGTCTCCTGCCTCCAGCCTCCAGCCTTGCCTCAAGTCTTCTGCCTCCAGCCTCCAGCCTCCCCTCAAGTCTCCGGTCTCCAGCCTCAAGCCTCGCCTCAAGTCTCCTGCCTCCAACCTCGCCTCACCTCAAGTCTCCGGCCTCCAGCCTCCAGCCTCGCCTCAAGTCTCCTGCCTCCAGCCTCCAGCCTCGCCTCAAGTCTCCTGCCTCCTGCCTCCAGCCTCGCCTCAAATCTCCAGCCTCAAGCCTCACCTCAACTCTCCTGCCTCCCGCCTCCAGCCTCACCTCAAGTCTCCAGCCTCCTGCCTCAAATCAAGTCTCAAACCTCCAGCCTCAAACCTCGCCTCGCCTCTAGTCTCCTGCCTCCAGCCTCACCTTGCCTCAAGTCTCCGGTCTCCAGCCTCACCTTGCCTCAAGTCTCCGGCCTCAGCCTCCAGCCTCACCTCAAGTCTCCAGCCTCCAGCCTCAACTCGTCTCATGCCTCCAGCCTCCAGCCTCGCCTCGTTTCATGCCTCCAACCTCCAGCCTCACCTCAATTCTCCAGCCTCCAGCCTCCAGCCTCGCCTCAAATCTCCGGCCTCCTGCCTCCAGCCTCGCCTCAAGTCTCCAGCCTCCAGCCTCGCCTCTTCTCATGCCTCCAGCCTCCAGCCTCGCCTCAAGTCTCCTGCCTCCTGCCTCCAGCCTCGCCTCGCCTCATCTCATGCCTCCAGCCTCGCCTCAAAACTCCGGCCTCCAGCCTCCAGCCTCGCCTTGCCTCAAGCTCCAGCCTCAGCCTCCAGCCTCGCCTCAAGTCTCCGGCCTCCAGCCTCGCCTCTAGTCTCCTGCCTCCTGCCTCCAGCCTCGCCTCAAGTCTCCTGCCTCCAGCCTCCAGCCTCGCCTCAAGTCTATTGCCTCCAGCCTTACCTCAAGTCTCCTGCCTCCAGCCTCGCCTCGCCTCAGGTCTCCTGCCTCCAGCCTCCCGACTCGCCTCAAGTCTCCTGCCTCCAACCTCGCCTCGTCCCATGCCTCCAGCCTCGCCTCGTCTCATGCCTCCAGCCTCCAGCCTCGCCTCCGCTCCTCCAGCCTCCAACCTCGCCTCGTCTCATGCCTCCAGCCTCGCCTCAAGTCTCCTGCCTCCAGCCTCCAGCCTCGCCTCAAGTCTCCTGCCTCCAGCCTCCAGCCTCGCCTCAAGTCTCCTGCCTCCTGCCTCCAGCCTCGCCTCGTCTCATGCCTGCAGCCTCCAGCCTCGCCTCAAATCTCCGGCCTCCAGCCTCGCCTCAAGTCTCCAGCATCCAGCCTCGCCTCTTCTCATGCCTCCAGCCTCCAGCCTCGCCTCAAGTCTCCTGCCTCCTGCCTCCAGCCTCGCCTCGCCTCATCTCATGCCTCCAGCCTCGCCTCAAAACTCCGGCCTCCAGCCTCCAGCCTCGCCTTGCCTCAAGCTCCAGCCTCAGCCTCCAGCCTCGCCTCAAGTCTCCGGCCTCCAGCC
The DNA here is from genome assembly GCF_030028105.1 of Mobula birostris. Lineage (NCBI taxonomy): Eukaryota > Metazoa > Chordata > Chondrichthyes > Myliobatiformes > Myliobatidae > Mobula > Mobula birostris. The sequence goes on from NC_092370.1 coordinate 146,119,988, forward strand.
TCGCCTCTAGTCTCCTGCCTCCTGCCTCCAGCCTCGCCTCAAGTCTCCTGCCTCCAGCCTCCAGCCTCGCCTCAAGTCTATTGCCTCCAGCCTTACCTCAAGTCTCCTGCCTCCAGCCTCGCCTCGCCTCAGGTCTCCTGCCTCCAGCCTCCCGACTCGCCTCAAGTCTCCTGCCTCCAACCTCGCCTCGTCCCATGCCTCCAGCCTCGCCTCGTCTCATGCCTCCAGCCTCCAGCCTCGCCTCCGCTCCTCCAGCCTCCAACCTCGCCTCGTCTCATGCCTCCAGCCTCGCCTCAAGTCTCCTGCCTCCAGCCTCCAGCCTCGCCTCAAGTCTCCTGCCTCCAGCCTCCAGCCTCGCCTCAAGTCTCCTGCCTCCTGCCTCCAGCCTCGCCTCGTCTCATGCCTGCAGCCTCCAGCCTCGCCTCAAATCTCCGGCCTCCAGCCTCGCCTCAAGTCTCCAGCATCCAGCCTCGCCTCAAGTCTCCGGCCTCCAGCCTCCAGCCTCACCTCAAGTCTCCTGCCTCCAGCCTCGCCTCAAGTCTCCAGCCTCCAGCCTCGCCTCAAGTCTCCAGCCTCCAGCCTCCAGCCTCACCTCAAGTCTCCTGCCTCCAGCCTCCAGCCTCGCCTCAAGTCTCCGGCCTCCAGCCTCCAGCCTCGCCTCAAACCTCCAGCCTCCAGCCTCGCCTCAAGTCTCCGGCCTCCAGCCTCCAGCCTCGCCTCAAGTCTCCTGCCTCCAGCCTCACCTCAATTCTCCAGCCTCCAGCCTCCAGCCTCGCCTCAAATCTCCGGCCTCCTGCCTCCAGCCTCGCCTCAAGTCTCCAGCCTCCAGCCTCGCCTCTTCTCATGCCTCCAGCCTCGCCTCAAGTCCCCTGCCTCCAGCCTCCAGCCTCGCCTCAAGACTCCAGCCTCCAGCCTTGCCTCAAGTCTCCTGTCTCCTGCCTCTAGCCTCGCCTCGCCTCATCTCATGCCTCCAGCCTCGCCTCAAAACTCCGGCCTCCAGCCTCCAGCCTCACCTCAAGTCTCCGGCCTCCAGCCTCCAGCCTCGCCTCAAGTCTCCAGCCTCCAGCCTCGCCTCAAGTCTCCTGCCTCCTGCCTCCAGCCTCGCATCAAGTCTCCTGCCTCCAGCCTCCAGCCTCGCCTCAAGTCTATTGCCTCCAGCCTCACCTCAAGTCTCCTGCCTCCAGCCTCGCCTCGCCTCAGGTCTCCTGCCTCCAGCCTCCAGACTCGCCTCAAGTCTCCTGCCTCCAGCCTCGCCTCGTCTCATGCCTCCAGCCTCCAGCCTCGCCTCCGCGCATGCCTCCAGCCTCCAGCCTCACCTCAAGTCTCCTGCCTCCAGCCTCGCCTCAAGTCTCCAGCCTCCAGCCTCGCCTCAAGTCTCCAGCCTCCAGCCTCCAGCCTCACCTCAAGTCTCCTGCCTCCAGCCTCCAGCCTCGCCTCAAGTCTCCGGCCTCCAGCCTCCAGCCTCGCCTCAAACCTCCAGCCTCCAGCCTCGCCTCAAGTCTCCGGCCTCCAGCCTCCAGCCTCGCCTCAAGTCTACTGCCTCCAGCCTCACCTCAATTCTCCAGCCTCCAGCCTCCAGCCTCGCCTCAAATCTCCGGCCTCCTGCCTCCAGCCTCGCCTCAAGTCTCCAGCCTCCAGCCTCGCCTCTTCTCATGCCTCCAGCCTCCAGCCTCGCCTCAAGTCCCCTGCCTCCAGCCTCCAGCCTCGCCTCAAGACTCCAGCCTCCAGCCTTGCCTCAAGTCTCCTGTCTCCTGCCTCTAGCCTCGCCTCGCCTCATCTCATGCCTCCAGCCTCGCCTCAAAACTCCGGCCTCCAGCCTCCAGCCTCACCTCAAGTCTCCGGCCTCCAGCCTCCAGCCTCGCCTCAAGTCTCCAGCCTCCAGCCTCGCCTCAAGTCTCCTGCCTCCTGCCTCCAGCCTCGCATCAAGTCTCCAGCCTCCAGCCTCGCCTCAAGTCTATTGCCTCCAGCCTCACCTCAAATCTCCTGCCTCCAGCCTCGCCTCGCCTCAGGTCTCCTGCCTCCAGCCTCCAGACTCGCCTCAAGTCTCCTGCCTCCAGCCTCGCCTCATCGCATGCCTCCAGCCTCGCCTCGTCTCATGCCTCCAGCCTCCAGCCTCGCCTCCGCGCATGCCTCCAGCCTCCACCCTCGCCTCATCTCATGCCTCCAGCCTCGCCTGAAGTCTCCTGCCTCCAGCCTCCAGCCTCGCCTCAAGTCTCCTGCCTCCAGCCTCCAGCCTCGCCTCAAGACTCCTGCCTCCTGCCTCCAGCCTCGCCTCGTCTCATGCCTGCAGCCTCCAGCCTCGCCTCAAATCTCCGGCCTCCAGCCTCGCCTCAAGTCTCCAGCCTCCGGCCTCGCCTCAAGTCTCCGGCCTCCAGCCTCCAGCCTCACCTCAAGTCTCCTGCCTCCAGCCTCGCCTCAAGTCTCCGGCCTCCAGCCTCGCCTCAAGTCTCCAGCCTCCAGCCTCCAGCCTCACCTCAAGTCTCCTGCCTCCAGCATCCAGCCACGCCTCAAGTCTCCGGCCTCCAGCCTCCAGCCTCGCCTCAAACCTCCAGCCTCCAGCCTCGCCTCAAGTCTCCGGCCTCCAGCCTCCAACCTCGCCTCAAGTCTCCTGCCTCCAGCCTCGCCTCAATTCTCCTGCCTCCATCCTCCAGCCTCGCCTCCAGTCTCCAGCCTCCAGCCTCCAGCCTCGCCTCAAGTCTCCAGCCTCCATCCTCCAGCCTCGCCTCCAGTGTCCAGCCTCCAGCCTCGCCTCAAGTCTCCGGCCTCCAGCCGCCAGCCTCGCCTCAAGCCTCCAGCCTCCAGCCTCGCCTCGTCTCAATTCTCCAGTCTCCAGCCTCGCCTCAAGTCTAGAGCCTCCAGCGTCACCTCAACTCTCCTCCCACCAGCTTTGCCTCAAGTCTCCGGACTCCAGTCTCCTGCCTCGCCTCAAGTCTCCTGCCACCAGCCTCGCCTCAAGTCTCCAGCCTCCAGCCTCCAGCCTCGCCTCCTGCCTCCAGCCTCCAGCCTCGCCTCAAGTGTCCTGTCTCCTGCCTCCAGCCTCGCCTCGCCTCAAGACTCCAGCCTCCAGCCTCCAGCCTCGCCTCCTGCCTCCAGCCTCCAGCCTCGCCTCAAGTCTCCTGTCTCCAGCCTCCAGCCTCGCCTCAAGTCTCCTGCCTCCAGCCTCGCCTCAAGTTTCCTGCCTCCTGCCTCCAGCCTCGCCTCATCTCATGCCTCCAGCCTCCAGATTCGCCTTGTCTCATGCCTCCAGCCTCCAGCCTCCAGCCTTGCCTCCAGTCTCCAGCCTCCAGCCTCGCCTCAACTCTCCTGCCTCCAGCCTCGCCTTGCCTCAAGTCTCCTGCCTCCAGCCTCCAACCTCGCCTCTTCTCATGCCTCCAGCCTCCAGCCTCGCCTCAAGTCCCCTGCCTCCAGCCTCCAGCCTCGCCTCAAGACTCCAGCCTCCAGCCTCGCCTCAAGTCTCCTGCCTCCAGCCTCGCCTCAAGTCTCCTGCCTCCAGCCTCCAGCCTCACCTCAAGTCTCCTGCCTCCTGCCTCCAGCCTCGCCTCAAGTCTCCTGCCTCCAGCCTCCAGCCTCGCCTCAAGTCTCCTGCCTCCAGCCTCCAACCTCGCCTCGTCTCCTGCCTCCAGCCTCCAGCCTCACCTGAAGTCTCCTACCTCCAGCCTGCAGCCTCACCTCAAGTCTCCTGCCTCCAGCCTCCAGCCTCACCTCTAGTCTCCTGCCTCCAGCCTCGCCTCAAGTCTCCGGCCTCCAGCCTCCAGCCTCGCCTTGCCTCAAGCTCCAGCCTCAGCCTCCAGCCTCGCCTCAAGTCTCCGGCCTCCAGCCTCGACTCGCCTCATGTCTCCGGCCTCCAGCCTCCAGCCTCGACTCAAGTCTCCTGCCTCCAGCCTCCAGCCTTGCCTCAAATCTCCAGCCTCAAGCCTCACCTCAACTCTCCTGCCTCCAGCCTCGCCTCGCCTCAAGTCTCCTGCCTTTAGCCTCCAGCCTCACCTCAAGTCTCCAGTATCCTGCCTCGAATCAAGTCTCAACCCTCCAGCCTCAAACCTCGCCTCGCCTCTAGTCTCCTGCCTCCAGCCTCGCCTCAAGTCTCCTGCCTCCAGCCTCACCTTGCCTCAAGTCTCCGGCCTCAGCCTCCAGCCTCAGCTCAAGTCTCCTGCCTCCAGCCTCAACTCGTCTCATGCCTCCAGCCTCCAGCCTCGCCTCGTTTCATGCCTCCAACCTCCAGCCTCGCCTCAATTCTCCAGCCTCCAGCCTCCAACCTCGCCTCAAATCTCCGGCCTCCTGCCTCCAGCCTCGCCTCAAGTCTCCAGCCTCCAGCCTCGCCTCTTCTCATGCCTCCAGCCTCCAGCCTCGCCTCAAGTCCCCTGCCTCCAGCCTCCAGCCTCGCCTCAAGACTCCAGCCTCCAGCCTCGCCTCATGTCTCCAGCCTCCAGCCTCCAGCCTCGCCTCGCCTCGTCTCATGCCTCCAGCCTCGCCTCAAGTCTCCAGCATCCAGCCTCACCTCGCCTCAAGTCTCCTGCCTCCAGCCTCCAGCCTCGCCTCGTCTCATGCCTCCAGCCTCCAGCCTCAACTCGTCTCTTGCCTCCAACCTCCTGCCTCGCCGCAAGTCTCCTGCCTCCAGCCTCCAGCCTCGCCTCAAGTCTCCATCCTCCAGCCTCCAGCCTCGCCTCAAATCACCAGCCTCCAGCCTCCAGCCTCGCCTCAAGTCTCCAGCCTCCAGCCTCGCCTCAAATCTCCTGCTTCCAGCCTCGCCTCAAGTCTCCTGCCTCCAGCCTCGCCTCAAGTCTCCTGCCTCCAGCCTCCAGCCTCGCTTCAAGTCTCCTGCATCCAGCCTCCAGCCTCGCCACAAGTCTCCTGCCTCCAGCCTCCAGCCTCGCCTCGTCTCATGCCTCCAGCCTCCAGCCTCAACTCGTCTCATGCCTCCAACCTCCTGCCTCGCCGCAAGTCTCCTGCCTCCAGCCTCCGGCCTCGCCTCAAGTCTCCAGCCTCCAGCCTCCAGCCTCGCCTCAAATCACCAGCCTCCAGCCTCCAGCCTCGCCTCAAGTTTCCAGCCTCCAGCCTCGCCTCAAATCTCCTGCTTCCAGCCTCGCCTCAAGTCTCCTGCCTCCAGCCTCACCTCAAGTCTCCTGCCTCCTGCCTCCAGCCTCGCTTCAAGTCTCCTGCCTCCAGCCTCCAGCCTCGCCACAAGTCTCCTGCCTCCAGCCTCCAGCCTCGCATCAAGTCTCCTGCCTCCAGCCTCGCCTCAAGCCTCCAGCCCCCAGCCTCGCTTCAAGTCTCCTGCCTCCAGCCTCCAGCCTCACCTCAAGTCTCCTGCCCCCAGCCTCCAGCCTCGCCTGAAGTCTCCTACCTGCAGCCTGCAGCCTCGCCTCAAGTCTCCTGTCTCCAGCCTCACCTTGCCTCAAGTCTCCGGCCTCAGCCTCCAGCCTCACCTCAAGTCTCCAGCCTCCAGCCTCAACTCGTCTCATGCCTCCAGTCTCCAGCCTCGCCTCGTTTCATGAATCCAACCTCCAGCCTCACCTCAATTCTCCAGCCTCCAGCCTCCAGCCTCGCCTCAAATCTCCGGCCTCCTGCCTCCAGCCTCGCCTCAAGTCTCCAGCCTCCAGCCTCGCCTCTTCTCATGCCTCCAGCCTCCGGCCTCGCCTCAAGTCCCCTGCCTCCAGCCTCCAGCCTCGCCTCAAGACTCCAGCCTCCAGCCTTGCCTCAAGTCTCCTGCCTCCTGCCTCCAGCCTCGCCTCGCCTCGTCTCATGCCTCCAGCCACGCCTCAAAACTCCGGCCTCCAGCCTCCAGCCTCGCCTCAAGTCTCCGGCCTCCAGCCTCCAGCCTCACCTCAAGTCTCCAGCCTCCAGCCTCCAGCCTCACCTCAAGTCTCCAGCCTCCAGCCTCGCCTCAAGTCTCCTGCCTCCTGCCTCCAGCCCCGCCTCAAGTCTCCTGCCTCCAGCCTCCAGCCTCGCCTCAAGTCTATTGCCTCCAGCCTCACCTCAAGTCTCCTGCCTCCAGCCTCGCCTCACCTCAGGTCTCCTGCCTCCAGCCTCCAGACTCGCCTCAAGTCTCCTGCCTCCAGCCTCGCCTCGTCTCATGCCTCCAGCCTCGCCTCAAGTCTCCTGCCTCCAGCCTCCAGCCTCGCCTCAAGTCTCCTGCCTCCAGCCTCCAGCCTCTCCTCAAGTCTCCTGCCACCAGCCTCCAGCCTCGCCTCAAGTCTCCTGCCTCCTGCCTCCAGCCTCGCCTCAAATCTCCGGCCTCCAGCCTCCAGCCTCGTCTCATGCCTGCAGCCTCCAGCCTCGCCTCAAATCTCCGGCCTCCAGCCTCGCCTCAAGTCTCCAGCCTCCAGCCTCGCCTCAAGTCTCCGGCCTCCAGCCTCCAGCCTCACCTCAAGTCTCCAGCCTCCAGCCTCGCCTCAAGTCTCCAGCCTCCAGCCTCACCTCAAGTCTCCTGCCTCCAGCCTCCAGCCTCGCCTCAAGTCTCCGGCCTCCAGCCTCCAGCCTCGCCTCAAACCTCCAGCCTCCAGCCTCGCCTCAAGTCTCCGGCCTCCAGCCTCGCCTCAAGTCTCCTGCCTCCAGCCTCGCCTCAATTCTCCTGCCTCCATCCTCCAGCCTCGCCTCCAGTCTCCAGCCTCCAGCCTCCAGCCTCGCCTCAAGTCTCCAGCCTCCATCCTCCAGCCTCGCCTCCAGTCTCCAGCCTCCAGCCTCGCCTCAAGTCTCCAGCCTCCAGCCTCGCCTCAAGTCCCCTGCCTCCAGCCTCACCTCAAGTCTCCGGCCTCCAGCCTCCAGCCTCACCTCAAGTCTCCAGCCTCCAGCCTCCAGCCTCAAGCCTCGCCACAAGTCTCCTGCCTCCAGCCTCGCCTCAAGTCTCCAGCCTCCAGCCTCGCCTCGTCTCAATTCTCCAGCCTCCAGCCTCGCCTCAAGTCTCCTGCCTCCAGCGTCACCTCAACTCTCCTCCCACCAGCCTTGCCTCAAGTCTCCGGACTCCAGTCTCCAGCCTCGCCTCAAGTCTCCTGCCTCCAGCCTCGCCTCGCCTCAAGTCTCCAGCCTCCAGCCTCCAGCCTCGCCTCCTGTCTCCAGCCTCCAGCCTCACCTCAAGTCTCCTGCCTCCAGCCTCGCCTCAAGTTTCCTGCCTCCTGCCTCCAGCCTCGCCTCATCTCCTGCCTCCAGACTTCAGCCTCACCTCGTCTCATGCCTCCAGCCTCCAGCCTCACCTCGTCTCATGCTCCAGCCTCCAGCTTTGCCTTATCTCATGCCTCCAGCCTCCAGCCTCGCCTCAAGTCTCCTGCCTCCTGCCTCCAACCTCGCCTCGTCTCATGCCTCCAGGCTCGCCTCAAGTCTCCTGCCTCCAGCCTCCAGCCTCCAGCCTCGCCTCCAGTCTCCAGCCTCCAGCCTCGCCTCAAGTCTGCTGCCTCCAGCCTCAACTCAACTCTCCTGCCTCCAGCCTCGCCTTGCCTCAAGTCTCCTGCCTCCAGCCTTCAGCCTCGCCTCGTCTCATGCCTCCAGCCTCCAGCTTTGCCTTGTCTCATGCCTCCAGCCTCCAGCCTCACCTCAAGTCTCCAGCCTCCAGGCTCCAGCCTCGCCTCAAGTCTCCAGCCTCCAGCCTCACCTCAAGTCTCCTGCCTCCTGCCTCCAGCCTCGCCTCGTCTCAGGCCTGCAGCCTCCATCCTCGCCTCAAATCTCCGGCCTCCAGCCTCCAGCCTCGCCTTAAGTTTCCAGCCTGCAGCCTCGCCTCAAGTCTCCGGCCTCCAGCCTCCAGCCTCACCTCAAGTCTCCAGCCTCCAGCCTCCAGCCTCGCCTCAAGTCTCCAGCCTCCAGCCTCGCCTCAAGTCTCCTGCCTCCAGACTCCAGCCTCGCCTCAAGTCTCCTGCCTCCAGCCTCCAGCCTTGCCTCAAGTCTTCTGCCTCCAGCCTCCAGCCTCGCCTCAAGTCTCCGGCCTCCAGCCTCAAGCCTCGCCTCAAGTCTCCTGCCTCCAACCTCGCCTCTCCTCAAGTCTCCTGCCTCCAGCCCCTCCTCAAGTATCCAGCCTCCAGCCTCACCTCGTCTCATGCCTCCAGCCTCCAGCCTCGCCTCATCTCATGCCTCCAGCCTCCAGCCCCAACACACTTCAAGTCTCCAGCCTCACCTCGCCTCAAGTCTCCAGCCTCCAGACTCGCCTCAAGTCTCCGGCCTCCAGCCTCCAGCCTCACCTCAAGTCTCCGGCCTCCAGCCTCGCCTCAAGTCTCCTGCCTCCAGCCTCCAGCCTCGCCTCAAGTCTCTGGCCTCCAGCCTCCAGCCTCGCCTCAAACCTCCAGCCTCCAGCCTCGCCTCAAGTCTCCGGCCTCCAGCCTCCAGCCTCGCCTCAAGTCTCCTGCCTCCAGCCTCGCCTCAAGTCTCCAGCCTCCAGCCTCGCCTCAAATCTCCTGCTTCCAGCCTCGCCTCAAGTCTCCTGCCTCCAGCCTCGCCTCAAGTCTCCTGCCTCCAGCCTCCAGCCTCGCTTCAAGTCTCCTGCATCCAGCCTCCAGCCTCGCCACAAGTCTCCTGCCTCCAGCCTCCAGCCTCGCCTCGTCTCATGCCTCCAGCCTCCAGCCTCAACTCGTCTCATGCCTCCAACCTCCTGCCTTGCCGCAAGTCTCCTGCCTCCAGCCTCCGGCCTCGCCTCAAGTCTCCAGCCTCCAGCCTCCAGCCTCGCCTCAAATCACCAGCCTCCAGCCTCCAGCCTCGCCTCAAGTCTCCAGCCTCCAGCCTCGCCTCAAATCTCCTGCTTCCAGCCTCGCCACAAGTCTCCTGCCTCCAGCCTCCAGCCTCGCATCAAGTCTCCTGCCTCCAGCCTCGCCTCAAGCCTCCAGCCTCCAGCCTCGCTTCAAGTCTCCTGCTTCCAGCCTCCAGCCTCACCTCAAGTCTCCTGCCTCCAGCCTCTAGCCTCGCCTCAAGTCTCCTGCCTCCAGCCTCCAGCCTCGCCTGAAGTCTCCTACCTGCAGCCTGCAGCCTCGCCTCAAGTCTCCTGTCTCCAGCCTCCAGCCTTACCTCTAGTCTCCTGTCTCCAGCCTCGCCTCAAGTCTCCTGCCTCCAGCCTCACCTTGCCTCATGCCTCCAGCCTCCAGCCTCGACTTGCCTCAAGTCTCCGGCCTCCAGCCTCCAGCCTCGCCTCAAGTCTCCTTCCTCCAGCCTCCAGCCTCGCCTCAAGTCTCCAGCCTCCTGCCTCGAATCAAGTCTCAAACCTCCAGCCTCAAACCTCGCATCGCCTCTAGTCTCCTGCCTCCAGCCTCAACTTGCCTCAAGTCTCCGGCCTCCAGCCTCACCTTGCCTCAAGTCTCCGGCCTCAGCCTCCAGCCTCACCTCAAGTCTCCAGCCTCCAGCCTCAACTCGTCTCATGCCTCCAGCCTCCAGCCTCGCCTCGTTTCATGACTCCAACCTCTAGCCTCACCTCAATTCTCCAGCCTCCAGCCTCCAGCCTCGCCTCAAATCTCCGGCCTCCTGCCTCCAGCCTCGCCTCAAGTCTCCAGCCTCCAGCCTCGCCTCTTCTCATGCCTCCAGCCTCCGGCCTCGCCTCAAGTCCCCTGCCTCCAGCCTCCAGCCTCGCCTCAAGACTCCAGCCTCCAGCCTTGCCTCAAGTCTCCTGCCTCCTGCCTCCAGCCTCGCCTCGCCTCGTCTCATGCCTCCAGCCTCGCCTCAAAACTCCGGCCTCCAGCCTCCAGCCTCGCCTCAAGTCTCCGGCCTCCGGCCTCCAGCCTCACCTCAAGTCTCCAGCCTCCAGCCTCCAGCCTCACCTCAAGTCTCCAGCCTCCAGCCCCGCCTCAAGTCTCCTGCCTCCAGCCTCCAGCCTCGCCTCAAGTCTATTGCCTCAGCCTCACCTCAAATCTCCTGCCTCCAGCCTCGCCTCACCTCAGGTCTCCTGCCTCCAGCCTCCAGACTCTCCTCAAGTCTCCTGCCTCCAGCCTCGCCTCGTCTCATGCCTCCAGCCTCGCCTCGTCTCATGCCTCCAGCCTCCAGCCTCGCCTCCTCTCATGCCTCCAGCCTCCAACCTCGCCTCATCTCATGCCTCCAGCCTCGCCTCAAGTCTCCTGCCTCCAGCCTCCAGCCTCGCATCAAGTCTCCTGCCTCCAGCCTCCAGCCTCTCCTCAAGTCTCCTGCCACCAGCCTCCAGCCTCGCCTCAAGTCTCCTGCCTCCTGCCTCCAGCCTCGCCTCAAATCTCCGGCCTCCAGCCTCCAGCCTCGTCTCATGCCTGCAGCCTCCAGCCTCGCCTCAAATCTCCGGCCTCCAGCCTCGCCTCAAGTCTCCAGCCTCCAGCCTCGCCTCAAGTCTCCGGCCTCCAGCCTCCAGCCTCACCTCAGGTCTCCAGCCTCCAGCCTCGCCTCAAGTCTCCGGCCTGCAGCCTCGCCTCAAGTCTCCAGCCTCCAGCCTCACCTCAACTCTCCTGCCTCCAGCCTCCAGCCTCGCCTCAAGTCTCCGGCCTGCAGCCTCCAGCCTCGCCTCAAACCTCCAGCCTCCAGCCTCGCCTCAAGTCTCCGGCCTCCAGCCTCGCCTCAAGTCTCCTGCCTCCAGCCTCGCCTCAATTCTCCTGCCTCCATCCTCCAGCCTCGCCTCCAGTCTCCAGCCTCCAGCCTCCAGCCTCGCCTCAAGTCTCCAGCCTCCATCCTCCAGCCTCGCCTCCAGTCTCCAGCTTCCAGCCTCGCCTCAAGTCTCCAGCCTCCAGCCTCGCCTCAAGTCCCCTGCCTCCAGCCTCACCTCAAGTCTCCGGCCTCCAGCCTCCAGCCTCACCTCAAGTCTCCAGCCTCCAGCCTCCAGCCTCAAGCCTCGCCACAAGTCTCCTGCCTCCAGTCTCGCCTCAAGTCTCCAGCCTCCAACTTCGCCTCGTCTCAATTCTCCAGCCTCCAGCCTCGCCTCAAGTCTCCTGCCTCCAGCGTCACCTCAACTCTCCTCCCACCAGCCTTGCCTCAAGTCTCCGGACTCCAGTCTCCAGCCTCGCCTCAAGTCTCCAGCCTCCAGCCTCCAGCCTCGCCTCCTGTCTCCAGCCTCCAGCCTCACCTCAAGTCTCCTGCCTCCAGCCTCGCCTCAAGTCTCCTGCCTCCAGCCTCACCTCAATTCTCCAGCCTCCAGCCTCCAGCCTCGCCTCAAATCTCCGGCCTCCTGCCTCCAGCCTCGCCTCAAGTCTCCAGCCTCCAGCCTCGCCTCTTCTCATGCCTCCAGCCTCCAGCCTCGCCTCAAGTCCCCTGCCTCCAGCCTCCAGCCTCGCCTCAAGACTCCAGCCTCCAGCCTTGCCTCAAGTCTCCTGCCTCCTGCCTCTAGCCTCGCCTCACCTCATCTCATGCCTCCAGCCTCGCCTCAAAACTCCGGCCTCCAGCCTCCAGCCTCACCTCAAGTCTCCGGCCTCCAGCCTCCAGCCTCGCCTCAAGTCTCCAGCCTCCAGCCTCCAGCCTCAAGCCTCGCCACAAGTCTCCTGCCTCCAGTCTCGCCTCAAGTCTCCAGCCTCCAACTTCGCCTCGTCTCAATTCTCCAGCCTCCAGCGTCACCTCAACTCTCCTCCCACCAGCCTTGCCTCAAGTCTCCGGACTCCAGTCTCCAGCCTCGCCTCAAGTCTCCAGCCTCCAGCCTCCAGCCTCGCCTCCTGTCTCCAGCCTCCAGCCTCACCTCAAGTCTCCTGCCTCCAGCCTCGCCTCAAGTCTCCTGCCTCCAGCCTCACCTCAATTCTCCAGCCTCCAGCCTCCAGCCTCGCCTCAAATCTCCGGCCTCCTGCCTCCAGCCTCGCCTCAAGTCTCCAGCCTCCAGCCTCGCCTCTTCTCATGCCTCCAGCCTCCAGCCTCGCCTCAAGTCCCCTGCCTCCAGCCTCCAGCCTCGCCTCAAGACTCCAGCCTCCAGCCTTGCCTCAAGTCTCCTGCCTCCTGCCTCTAGCCTCGCCTCACCTCATCTCATGCCTCCAGCCTCGCCTCAAAACTCCGGCCTCCAGCCTCCAGCCTCACCTCAAGTCTCCGGCCTCCAGCCTCCAGCCTCGCCTCAAGTCTCCAGCCTCCAGCCTCGCCTCAAGTCTCCTGCCTCCTGCCTCCAGCCTCGCATCAAGTCTCCTGCCTCCAGCCTCGCCTCAAGTCTATTGCCTCCAGCCTCACCTCAAGTCTCCTGCCTCCAGCCTCGCCTCGCCTCAGGTCTCCTGCCTCCAGCCTCCAGACTCGCCTCAAGTCTCCTGCCTCCAGCCTCGCCTCATCGCATGCCTCCAGCCTCGCCTCGTCTCATGCCTCCAGCCTCCAGCCTCGCCTCCGCGCATGCCTCCAGCCTCCAACCTCGCCTCATCTCATGCCTCCAGCCTCGCCTGAAGTCTCCTGCCTCCAGCCTCCAGCCTCGCCTCAAGTCTCCTGCCTCCAGCCTCGCCTCAATTCTCCTGCCTCCATCCTCCAGCCTCGCCTCCAGTCTCCAGCCTCCAGCCTCCAGCCTCGCCTCAAGTCTCCAGCCTCCATCCTCCAGCCTCGCCTCCAGTCTCCAGCTTCCAGCCTCGCCTCAAGTCTCCAGCCTCCAGCCTCGCCTCAAGTCCCCTGCCTCCAGCCTCACCTCAAGTCTCCGGCCTCCAGCCTCCAGCCTCACCTCAAGTCTCCAGCCTCCAGCCTCCAGCCTCAAGCCTCGCCACAAGTCTCCTGCCTCCAGTCTCGCCTCAAGTCTCCAGCCTCCAACTTCGCCTCGTCTCAATTCTCCAGCCTCCAGCCTCGCCTCAAGTCTCCTGCCTCCAGCGTCACCTCAACTCTCCTCCCACCAGCCTTGCCTCAAGTCTCCGGACTCCAGTCTCCAGCCTCGCCTCAAGTCTCCAGCCTCCAGCCTCCAGCCTCGCCTCCTGTCTCCAGCCTGCAGCCTCACCTCAAGTCTCCTGCCTCCAGCCTCGCCTCAAGTCTCCTGCCTCCAGCCTCACCTCAATTCTCCAGCCTCCAGCCTCCAGCCTCGCCTCAAATCTCCGGCCTCCTGCCTCCAGCCTCGCCTCAAGTCTCCAGCCTCCAGCCTCGCCTCTTCTCATGCCTCCAGCCTCCAGCCTCGCCTCAAGTCCCCTGCCTCCAGCCTCCAGCCTCGCCTCAAGATTCCAGCCTCCAGCCTTGCCTCAAGTCTCCTGCCTCCTGCCTCTAGCCTCGCCTCACCTCATCTCATGCCTCCAGCCTCGCCTCAAAACTCCGGCCTCCAGCCTCCAGCCTCACCTCAAGTCTCCGGCCTCCAGCCTCCAGCCTCGCCTCAAGTCTCCAGCCTCCAGCCTCCAGCCTCAAGCCTCGCCACAAGTCTCCTGCCTCCAGTCTCGCCTCAAGTCTCCAGCCTCCAACTTCGCCTCGTCTCAATTCTCCAGCCTCCAGCCTCGCCTCAAGTCTCCTGCCTCCAGCGTCACCTCAACTCTGCTCCCACCAGCCTTGCCTCAAGTCTCCGGACTCCAGTCTCCAGCCTCGCCTCAAGTCTCCAGCCTCCAGCCTCCAGCCTCGCCTCCTGTCTCCAGCCTCCAGCCTCACCTCAAGTCTCCTGCCTCCAGCCTCGCCTCAAGTCTCCTGCCTCCAGCCTCACCTCAATTCTCCAGCCTCCAGCCTCCAGCCTCGCCTCAAATCTCCGGCCTCCTGCCTCCAGCCTCGCCTCAAGTCTCCAGCCTCCAGCCTCGCCTCTTCTCATGCCTCCAGCCTCCAGCCTCGCCTCAAGTCCCCTGCCTCCAGCCTCCAGCCTCGCCTCAAGACTCCAGCCTCCAGCCTTGCCTCAAGTCTCCTGCCTCCTGCCTCTAGCCTCGCCTCACCTCATCTCATGCCTCCAGCCTCGCCTCAAAACTCCGGCCTCCAGCCTCCAGCCTCACCTCAAGTCTCCGGCCTCCAGCCTCCAGCCTCGCCTCAAGTCTCCAGCCTCCAGCCTCGCCTCAAGTCTCCTGCCTCCTGCCTCCAGCCTCGCATCAAGTCTCCTGCCTCCAGCCTCGCCTCAAGTCTATTGCCTCCAGCCTCACCTCAAGTCTCCTGCCTCCAGCCTCGCCTCGCCTCAGGTCTCCTGCCTCCAGCCTCCAGACTCGCCTCAAGTCTCCTGCCTCCAGCCTCGCCTCATCGCATGCCTCCAGCCTCGCCTCGTCTCATGCCTCCAGCCTCCAGCCTCGCCTCCGCGCATGCCTCCAGCCTCCAACCTCGCCTCATCTCATGCCTCCAGCCTCGCCTGAAGTCTCCTGCCTCCAGCCTCCAGCCTCGCCTCAAGTCTCCTGCCTCCAGCCTCCAGCCTCGCCTCAAGTCTCCTGCCTCCTGCCTCCAGCCTCGCCTCGTCTCATGCCTGCAGCCTCCAGCCTCGCCTCAAATCTCCAGCCTCAAGCCTCGCCACAAGTCTCCTGCCTCCAGCCTCGCCTCAAGTCTCCAGCCTCCAGCCTCGCCTCGTCTCAATTCTCCAGCCTCCAGCCTCGCCTCAAGTCTCCTGCCTCCAGCGTCACCTCAACTCTCCTCCCACCAGTCTTGCCTCAAGTCTCCGGACTCCAGTCTCCAGCCTCGCCTCAAGTCTCCTGCCTCCAGCCTCGCCTCGCCTCAAGTCTCCAGCCTCCAGCCTCCAGCCTCGCCTCCTGTCTCCAGCCTCCAGCCTCACCTCAAGTCTCCTGCCTCCAGCCTCGCCTCAAGTTTCCTGCCTCCTGCCTCCAGCCTCGCCTCAAGTCTCCTGCCTCCAGCCTCACCTCAATTCTCCAGCCTCCAGCCTCCAGCCTCGCCTCAAATCTCCGGCCTCCTGCCTCCAGCCTCGCCTCAAGTCTCCAGCCTCCAGCCTCGCCTCTTCTCATGCCTCCAGCCTCCAGCCTCGCCTCAAGTCCCCTGCCTCCAGCCTCCAGCCTCGCCTCAAGACTCCAGCCTCCAGCCTTGCCTCAAGTCTCCTGCCTCCTGCCTCTAGCCTCGCCTCACCTCATCTCATGCCTCCAGCCTCGCCTCAAAACTCCGGCCTCCAGCCTCCAGCCTCACCTCAAGTCTCCGGCCTCCAGCCTCCAGCCTCGCCTCAAGTCTCCAGCCTCCAGCCTCGCCTCAAGTCTCCTGCCTCCTGCCTCCAGCCTCGCATCAAGTCTCCTGCCTCCAGCCTCGCCTCAAGTCTATTGCCTCCAGCCTCACCTCAAGTCTCCTGCCTCCAGCCTCGCCTCGCCTCAGGTCTCCTGCCTCCAGCCTCCAGACTCGCCTCAAGTCTCCTGCCTCCAGCCTCGCCTCATCGCATGCCTCCAGCCTCGCCTCGTCTCATGCCTCCAGCCTCCAGCCTCGCCTCCGCGCATGCCTCCAGCCTCCAACCTCGCCTCATCTCATGCCTCCAGCCTCGCCTGAAGTCTCCTGCCTCCAGCCTCCAGCCTCGCCTCAAGTCTCCTGCCTCCAGCCTCCAGCCTCGCCTCAAGTCTCCTGCCTCCTGCCTCCAGCCTCGCCTCGTCTCATGCCTGCAGCCTCCAGCCTCGCCTCAAATCTCCAGCCTCAAGCCTCGCCACAAGTCTCCTGCCTCCAGCCTCGCCTCAAGTCTCCAGCCTCCAGCCTCGCCTCGTCTCAATTCTCCAGCCTCCAGCCTCGCCTCAAGTCTCCTGCCTCCAGCGTCACCTCAACTCTCCTCCCACCAGTCTTGCCTCAAGTCTCCGGACTCCAGTCTCCAGCCTCGCCTCAAGTCTCCTGCCTCCAGCCTCGCCTCGCCTCAAGTCTCCAGCCTCCAGCCTCCAGCCTCGCCTCCTGTCTCCAGCCTCCAGCCTCACCTCAAGTCTCCTGCCTCCAGCCTCGCCTCAAGTTTCCTGCCTCCTGCCTCCAGCCTCGCCTCATCTCCTGCCTCCAGACTTCAGCCTCACCTCGTCTCATGCCTCCAGCCTCCAGCCTCACCTCGTCTCATGCTCCAGCCTCCAGCTTTGCCTTATCTCATGCCTCCAGCCTCCAGCCTCGCCTCAAGTCTCCTGCCTCCTGCCTCCAACCTCGCCTCATCTCATGCCTCCAGGCTCGCCTCAAGTCTCCTGCCTCCAGCCTCCAGCCTCCAGCCTCGCCTCCAGTCTCCAGCCTCCAGCCTCGCCTCAAGTCTCCTGCCTCCAGCCTCAACTCAACTCTCCTGCCTCCAGCCTCGCCTTGCCTCAAGTCTCTTGCCTCCAGCCTTCAGCCTCGCCTCGTCTCATGCCTCCAGCCTCCAGCTTTGCCTTGTCTCATGCCTCCAGCCCCCAGCCTCACCTCAAATCTCCAGCCTCCAGGCTCCAGCCTCGCCTCAAGTCTCCTGCCTCCAGCCTCACCTCAAGTCTCCTGCCTCCTGCCTCCAGCCTCGCCTTGTCTCAGGCCTGCAGCCTCCATCCTCGCCTCAAATCTCCGGCCTCCAGCCTCCAGCCTCGCCTTAAGTTTCCAGCCTGCAGCCTCGCCTCAAGTCTCCGGCCTCCAGCCTCCAGCCTCACCTCAAGTCTCCAGCCTTGCCTCAAGTCTCCAGCCTCCAGCCTCGCCTCAAGTCTCCTGCCTCCAGACTCCAGCCTCGCCTCAAGTCTCCTGCCTCCATCCTCCAGCCTTGCCTCAAGTCTTCTGCCTCCAGCCTCCAGACTCGCCTCAAGTCTCCTGCCTCCAGCCTCGCCTCGCCTCAAGTCTCCAGCCTCCAGCCTCCAGCCTCGCCTCCTGTCTCCAGCCTCCAGCCTCACCTCAAGTCTCCTGCCTCCAGCCTCGCCTCAAGTTTCCTGCCTCCTGCCTCCAGCCTCGCCTCATCTCCTGCCTCCAGACTTCAGCCTCACCTCGTCTCATGCCTCCAGCCTCCAGCCTCACCTCGTCTCATGCTCCAGCCTCCAGCTTTGCCTTATCTCATGCCTCCAGCCTCCAGCCTCGCCTCAAGTCTCCTGCCTCCTGCCTCCAACCTCGCCTCGTCTCATGCCTCCAGGCTCGCCTCAAGTCTCCTGCCTCCAGCCTCCAGCCTCGCCTCAAGTCTCCGGCCTCCAGCCTCCAGCCTCGCCTCAAACCTCCAGCCTCCAGCCTCGCCTCAAGTCTCCGGCCTCCAGCCTCGCCTCAAGTCTCCTGCCTCCAGCCTCGCCTCAATTCTCCTGCCTCCATCCTCCAGCCTCGCCTCCAGTCTCCAGCCTCCAGCCTCGCCTCAAGTCTCCAGGCTCCATCCTCCAGCCTCGCCTCCAGTCTCCAGCCTCTAGCCTCGCCTCAAGTCTCCAGCCTCCAGCCTCGCCTCAAGTCCCCTGCCTCCAGCCTCACCTCAAGTCTCCGGCCTCCAGCCTCCAGCCTCACCTCAAGTCTCCAGCCTCCAGCCTCCAGCCTCAAGCCTCGCCACAAGTCTCCTGCCTCCAGCCTCGCCTCAAGTCTCCAGCCTCCAACCTCGCCTCGTCTCAATTCTCCAGCCTCCAGCCTCGCCTCAAGTCTCCTGCCTCCAGCGTCACCTCAACTCTCCTCCCACCAGCCTTGCCTCAAGTCTCCGGACTCCAGTCTCCAGCCTCGCCTCAAGTCTCCTGCCTCCAGCCTCGCCTCGCCTCAAGTCTCCAGCCTCCAGCCTCCAGCCTCGCCTCCTGTCTCCAGCCTCCAGCCTCACCTCAAGTCTCCTGCCTCCAGCCTCGCCTCAAGTTTCCTGCCTCCTGCCTCCAGCCTCGCCTCATCTCCTGCCTCCAGACTTCAGCCTCACCTCGTCTCATGCCTCCAGCCTCCAGCCTCACCTCGTCTCATGCTCCAGCCTCCAGCTTTGCCTTATCTCATGCCTCCAGCCTCCAGCCTCGCCTCAAGTCTCCTGCCTCCTGCCTCCAACCTCGCCTCGTCTCATGCCTCCAGGCTCACCTCACGTCTCCTGCCTCCAGCCTCCAGCCTCGCCTCCTGTCTCCAGCCTCCAGCCTCACCTCAAGTCTCCTGCCTCCAGCCTCGCCTCAAGTTTCCTGCCTCCTGCCTCCAGCCTCGCCTCATCTCCTGCCTCCAGACTTCAGCCTCACCTCGTCTCATGCCTCCAGCCTCCAGCCTCACCTCGTCTCATGCTCCAGCCTCCAGCTTTGCCTTATCTCATGCCTCCAGCCTCCAGCCTTGCCTCAAGTCTCCTGCCTCCTGCCTCCAACCTCGCCTCGTCTCATGCCTCCAGGCTCGCCTCAAGTCTCCTGCCTCCAGCCTCCAGACTCCAGCCTCGCCTCCAGTCTCCAGCCTCCAGCCTCGCCTCAAGTCTCCTGCCTCCAACCTCAACTCAACTCTCCTGCCTCCAGCCTCGCCTTGCCTCAAGTCTCCTGCCTCCAGCCTTCAGCCTCGCCTCGTCTCATGCCTCCAGCCTCCAGCCTCGCCTCAAGACTCCAGCCTCCAGCCTTGCCTCAAGTCTCCTGCCTCCTGCCTCCAGCCTCGCCTCGCCTCGTCTCATGCCTCCAGCCTCGCCTCAAAACTCCGGCCTCCAGCCTCCAGCCTCGCCTCAAGTCTCCGGCCTCCAGCCTCCAGCCTCACCTCAAGTCTCCAGCCTCCAGCCTCCAGCCTCACCTCAAGTCTCCAGCCTCCAGCCTCGCCTCAAGTCTCCTGCCTCCTGCCTCCAGCCCCGCTTCAAGTCTCCTGCCTCCAGTCTCCAGCCTCGCCTCAAGTCTATTGCCTCCAGCCTCACCTCAAGTCTCCTGCCTCCAGCCTCGCCTCGTCTCATGCCTCCAGCCTCGCCTCGTCTCATGCCTCCAGCCTCCAGCCTCGCCTCCACTCATGCCTCCAGCCTCCAACCTCGCCTCATCTCATGCCTCCAGCCTCGCCTCAAGTCTCCTGCCTCCAGCCTCCAGCCTCGCCTCAAGTCTCCTGCCTCCAGCCTCCAGCCTCTCCTCAAGTCTCCTGCCACCAGCCTCCAGCCTCGCCTCAAGTCTCCTGCCTCCTGCCTCCAGCCTCGCCTCAAATCTCCGGCCTCCAGCTTCCAGCCTCGTCTCATGCCTGCAGCCTCCAGCCTCGCCTCAAATCTCCGGCCTCCAGCCTCGCCTCAAGTCTCCAGCCCCCAGCCTCACCTCAAGTCTCCGGCCTACAGCCTCCAGCCTCACCTCAAGTCTCCAGCCTCCAGCCTCGCCTCAAGTCTCCGGCCTCCAGCCTCGCCTCAAGTCTCCAGCCTCCAGCCTCACCTCAAGTCTCCTGCCTCCAGCCTCCAGCCTCGCCTCAAGTCTCCGGCCTTTAGCCTCCAGCCTCGCCTCAAACCTCCAGCCTCCAGCCTCGCCTCAAGTCTCCGGCCTCCAGCCTCGCCTCAATTCTCCTGCCTCCATCCTCCAGCCTCGCCTCCAGTCTCCAGCCTCCAGCCTCCAGCCTCGCCTCAAGTCTCCAGCCTCCATCCTCCAGCCTCGCCTCCAGTCTCCAGCCTCCAGCCTCGCCTCAAGTCCCCTGCCTCCAGCCTCACCTCAAGTCTCCGGCCTCCAGCCTCCAGCCTCACCTCAATTCTCCAGCCTCCAGCCTCGCCTCAAGTCTCCTGCCTCCAGCGTCACCTCAACTCTCCTCCCACCAGCCTTGCCTCAAGTCTCCGGACTCCAGTCTCCAGCCTCGCCTCAAGTCTCCTGCCTCCAGCCTCGCCTCGCCTCAAGTCTCCAGCCTCCAGCCTCCAGCCTCGCCTCCTGTCTCCAGCCTCCAGCCTCACCTCAAGTCTCCTGCCTCCAGCCTCGCCTCAAGTTTCCTGCCTCCTGCCTCCAGCCTCGCCTCATCTCCTGCCTCCAGACTTCAGCCTCACCTCGTCTCATGCCTCCAGCCTCCAGCCTCACCTCGTCTCATGCTCCAGCCTCCAGCTTTGCCTTATCTCATGCCTCCAGCCTCCAGCCTCGCCTCAAGTCTCCTGCCTCCTGCCTCCAACCTCGCCTCGTCTCATGCCTCCAGGCTCGCCTCAAGTCTCCTGCCTCCAGCCTCCAGCCTCCAGCCTCGCCTCCAGTCTCCAGCCTCCAGCCTCGCCTCAAGTCTCCTGCCTCCAGCCTCAACTCAACTCTCCTTCCTCCAGCCTCGCCTTGCCTCAAGTCTCCTGCCTCCAGCCTTCAGCCTCGCCTCGTCTCATGCCTCCAGCCTCCAGCTTTGCCTTGTCTCATGCCTCCAGCCTCCAGCCTCACCTCAAGTCTCCAGCCTCCAGGCTCCAGCCTCGCCTCAAGTCTCCAGCCTCCAGCCTCACCTCAAGTCTCCTGCCTCCTGCCTCCAGCCTCGCCTCGTCTCAGGCCTGCAGCCTCCATCCTCGCCTCAAATCTCCGGCCTCCAGCCTCCAGCCTCGCCTTAAGTTTCCAGCCTGCAGCCTCGCCTCAAGTCTCCGGCCTCCAGCCTCCAGCCTCACCTCAAGTCTCCAGCCTCCAGCCTCCAGCCTCGCCTCAAGTCTCCAGCCTCCAGCCTCCAGCCTTGCCTCAAGTCTTCTGCCTCCAGTCTCCAGCCTCGCCTCAAGTCTCCGGCCTCCAGCCTCAAGCCTCACCTCAAGTCTCCTGCCTCCAACCTCGCCTCTCCTCAAGTCTCCTGCCTCCAGCCCCTCCTCAAGTATCCAGCCTCCGGCGTCACCTCGTCTCATGCCTCCAGCCTCCAGCCTCGCCTCATCTCATGCCTCCAGCCTCCAGCCCCAACACACTTCAAGTCTCCAGCCTCACCTCGCCTCAAGTCTCCAGCCTCCAGCCTCGCCTCAAGTCTCCGGCCTCCAGCCTCCAGCCTCACCTCAAGTCTCCGGCCTCCAGCCTCCAGCCTCACCTCAAGTCTCCGGCCTCCAGCCTCGCCTCAAGTCTCCTGCCTCCAGCCTCCAGCCTCGCCTCAAGTCTCTGGCCTCCAGCCTCCAGCCTCGCCTCAAACCTCCAGCCTCCAGCCTCGCCTCAAGTCTCCGGCCTCCAGCCTCCAGCCTCGCCTCAAGTCTCCTGCCTCCAGCCTCGCCTCAAGTCTCCAGCCTCCAGCCTCGCCTCAAGTCTCCTGCCTCCAGCCTCCAGCCTCGCTTCAAGTCTCCTGCATCCAGCCTCCAGCCTCGCCACAAGTCTCCTGCCTCCAGCCTCCAGCCTCGCCTCGTCTCATGCCTCCAGCCTCCAGCCTCAACTCGTCTCATGCCTCCAACCTCCTGCCTCGCCGCAAGTCTCCTGCCTCCAGCCTCCGGCCTCGCCTCAAGTCTCCAGCCTCCAGCCTCCAGCCTCGCCTCAAATCACCAGCCTCCAGCCTCCAGCCTCACCTCAAGTCTCCAGCCTCCAGCCTCGCCTCAAATCTCCTGCTTCCAGCCTCGCCTCAAGTCTCCTGCCTCCAGCCTCACCTCAAATCTCCTGCCTCCTGCCTCCAGCCTCGCTTCAAGTCTCCTGCCTCCAGCCTCCAGCCTCGCCACAAGTCTCCTGCCTCCAGCCTCCAGCCTCGCATCAAGTCTCCTGCCTCCAGCCTCGCCTCAAGTCTCCTGCCTCCTGCCTCCAGCCCCGCCTCAAGTCTCTTGCCTCCAGCCTCGCCTCACCTCAGGTCTCCTGCCTCCAGCCTCCAGACTCGCCTCAAGTCTCCTGCCTCCAGCCTCGCCTCGTCTCATGCCTCCAGCCTCGCCTCGTCTCATGCCTCCAGCCTCCAGCCTCGCCTCCTCTCATGCCTCCAGCCTCCAACCTCGCCTCATCTCATGCCTCCAGCCTCGCCTCAAGCCTCCTGCCTCCAGCCTCCAGCCTCGCCTCAAGTCTCCTGCCTCCAGCCTCCAGCCTCTCCTCAAGTCTCCTGCCACCAGCCTCCAGCCTCGCCTCAAGTCTCTTGCCTCCTGCCTCCAGCCTCGCCTCAAATCTCCGGCCTCCAGCCTCCAGCCTCGTCTCATGCCTGCAGCCTCCAGCCTCGCCTCAAATCTCCGGCCTCCAGCCTCGCCTCAAGTCTCCAGCCTCCAGCCTCGCCTCAAGTCTCCGGCCTCCAGCCTCCAGCCTCACCTCAAGTCTCCAGCCTCCAGCCTCGCCTCAAGTCCCCGGCCTCCAGCCTCGCCTCAAGTTTCCAGCCTCCAGCCTCACCTCAAGTCTCCTGCCTCCAGCCTCCAGCCTCGCCTCAAGTCTCCGGCCTCCAGCCTCCAGCCTCGCCTCAAACCTCCAGCCTCCAGCCTCGCCTCAAGTCTCCGGCCTCCAGCCTCGCCTCAAGTCTCCTGCCTCCAGCCTCGCCTCAATTCTCCTGCCTCCATCCTCCAGCCTCGCCTCCAGTCTCCAGCCTCCAGCCTCCAGCCTCGCCTCAAGTCTCCAGCCTCCATCCTCCAGCCTCGCCTCCAGTCTCCAGCCTCCAGCCTCGCCTCAAGTCTCCAGCCTCCAGCCTCGCCTCAAGTCCCCTGCCTCCAGCCTCACCTCAAGTCTCCGGCCTCCAGCCTCCAGCCTCACCTCAAGTCTCCAGCCTCCAGCCTCCAGCCTCAAGCCTCGCCACAAGTCTCCTGCCTCCAGCCTCGCCTCAAGTCTCCAGCCTCCAGCCTCGCCTCGTCTCAATTCTCCAGCCTCCAGCCTCGCCTCAAGTCTCCTGCCTCCAGCGTCACCTCAACTCTCCTCCCACCAGCCTTGTCTCAAGTCTCCGGACTCCAGTCTCCAGCCTCGCCTCAAGTCTCCTGCCTCCAGCCTCGCCTCGCCTCAAGTCTCCAGCCTCCAGCCTCCAGCCTCGCCTCCTGTCTCCAGCCTCCAGCCTCACCTCAAGTCTCCTGCCTCCAGCCTCGCCTCAAGTTTCCTGCCTCCTGCCTCCAGCCTCGCCTCATCTCCTGCCTCCAGACTTCAGCCTCACCTCGTCTCATGCCTCCAGCCTCCAGCCTCACCTCGTCTCATGCTCCAGCCTCCAGCTTTGCCTTATCTCATGCCTCCAGCCTCCAGCCTCGCCTCAAGTCTCCTGCCTCCTGCCTCCAACCTCGCCTCGTCTCATGCCTCCAGGCTCGCCTCAAGTCTCCTGCCTCCAGCCTCCAGCCTCCAGCCTCGCCTCCAGTCTCCAGCCTCCAGCCTCGCCTCAAGTCTCCTGCCTCCAGCCTCAACTCAACTCCCCTGCCTCCAGCCTCGCCTTGCCTCAAGTCTCCTGCCTCCAGCCTTCAGCCTCGCCTCGTCTCATGCCTCCAGCCTCCAGCTTTGCCTTGTCTCATGCCTCCAGCCCCCAGCCTCACCTCAAATCTCCAGCCTCCAGGCTCCAGCCTCGCCTCAAGTCTCCTGCCTCCAGCCTCACCTCAAGTCTCCTGCCTCCTGCCTCCAGCCTCGCCTTGTCTCAGGCCTGCAGCCTCCATCCTCGCCTCAAATCTCCGGCCTCCAGCCTCCAGCCTCGCCTTAAGTTTCCAGCCTGCAGCCTCGCCTCAAGTCTCCGGCCTCCAGCCTCCAGCCTCACCTCAAGTCTCCAGCCTTGCCTCAAGTCTCCAGCCTCCAGCCTCGCCTCAAGTCTCCTGCCTCCAGACTCCAGCCTCGCCTCAAGTCTCCTGCCTCCATCCTCCAGCCTTGCCTCAAGTCTTCTGCCTCCAGCCTCCAGACTCGCCTCAAGTCTCCTGCCTCCAGCCTCGCCTCGCCTCAAGTCTCCAGCCTCCAGCCTTCAGCCTCGCCTCCTGTCTCCAGCCTCCAGCCTCACCTCAAGTCTCCTGCCTCCAGCCTCGCCTCAAGTTTCCTGCCTCCTGCCTCCAGCCTCGCCTCATCTCCTGCCTCCAGACTTCAGCCTCACCTCGTCTCATGCCTCCAGCCTCCAGCCTCACCTCGTCTCATGCTCCAGCCTCCAGCTTTGCCTTATCTCATGCCTCCAGCCTCCAGCCTCGCCTCAAGTCTCCTGCCTCCTGCCTCCAACCTCGCCTCGTCTCATGCCTCCAGGCTCGCCTCAAGTCTCCTGCCTCCAGCCTCCAGCCTCGCCTCAAGTCTCCGGCCTCCAGCCTCCAGCCTCGCCTCAAACCTCCAGCCTCCAGCCTCGCCTCAAGTCTCCGGCCTCCAGCCTCGCCTCAAGTCTCCTGCCTCCAGCCTCGCCTCAATTCTCCTGCCTCCATCCTCCAGCCTCGCCTCCAGTCTCCAGCCTCCAGCCTCGCCTCAAGTCTCCAGGCTCCATCCTCCAGCCTCGCCTCCAGTCTCCAGCCTCTAGCCTCGCCTCAAGTCTCCAGCCTCCAGCCTCGCCTCAAGTCCCCTGCCTCCAGCCTCACCTCAAGTCTCCGGCCTCCAGCCTCCAGCCTCACCTCAAGTCTCCAGCCTCCAGCCTCCAGCCTCAAGCCTCGCCACAAGTCTCCTGCCTCCAGCCTCGCCTCAAGTCTCCAGCCTCCAACCTCGCCTCGTCTCAATTCTCCAGCCTCCAGCCTCGCCTCAAGTCTCCTGCCTCCAGCGTCACCTCAACTCTCCTCCCACCAGCCTTGCCTCAAGTCTCCGGACTCCAGTCTCCAGCCTCGCCTCAAGTCTCC